>NC_142123.1:23324473-23475921 GCF_056152115.1 Neolamprologus brichardi
TAGCTCAACATTTCCATTAAGAAGCGTTTTCTCCTTGCCCTCGAGCTCAAACAGTGTTAGGTTTCCAAAAAATTTCTTATGTGCATTCTAATCCTCACAAAGCTTTTCATGCTCAGAGTTGTAATTTGCCGCAAAATGCCCCTCGTGCCCTCAGCATCGCCGTGGACGCTAGTAATAAACATTCTGTGGGAGAGTTTCAGATGGCCTCGCCACTATTTTAGTAGATAAACTCTTATCTCTTTTAAGCAGATGGATTTCCTTCATGTCGTAGGCGCTATAACCGTTTGTCATTGGTGGAATCCTCAAACTGATGCCGTTCTGTATTACGCGTGTGATTATTGTGAGCTTAGCAGCACATCCGTTACAAAACGGGGATACCTCGACATGGGGAGCATTTCTGAAATATTCTCGGGCTCAGATTTTGCACTGGACTAGGACGGTGGCAGTATGATGACATTTAAAGATGACTGGCACTCTGGAAGGTTTGTAAATTGTGTATATATCTATATTTAATGGGAGGTTATTCCTTCTTAATATTTTTTTCTAAAACTTCAGGCTATCCATGAACAATTGAATTCACCTTACACATTATTTCACTCATACACATTAAAATTTCAGTCTCTATAGCACCTTCTAAACCATTTCACATGAGCCATTTTGACATTAAGCAGTTTTATTGTACTTTAATCTTTTTCTGATCCTATAGGATGATCTTCAGTTTGAGCTTAGTGTTCTTCCACGTCCTGGTAACACACAGTATCATTAAGCCTTGCCACTGTTCAACCCTCAGGCCTGCTGGAGTGGTAGTTAACTGCAGCGCTTTAAACCTCGTGGAGGTGCCCAATCTGCCCTCTGACACCACAGAGCTCCATTTGCAGAACAACCGGCTCACCTCGGTGTCTCCAGGCCTGTTTGACAGATATACTGGGCTGAACAAGGTTTCCCTGTCCAAGAACCCTTTCCACTGTGATTGTCAAATTCACTACCTGAGGAACTGGTTGTTGAAGAACAGGGCTATTGTTTTGAAGGAGCCCGTTTGCTTCAGTCCAAGCTCTGTGGCTAACAAAGCCATCACTGAACTTAGTGACAACTACTTTTCTCACTGCGCTGCTGCAAACTGCACTAATGGGATATACAACATCATAATAGGAGTAGCGCTATGCTGCCTCATTGTTCTGCTTCTGTGGAGCTTGAGTCTTGCCAGAAATTCCAATTTCACTCTGGATATAGATGAGAGACACTCAGGATTCGAGGCCGACTCCTTACGTTCACTGAAGCCCAAACACAGGAAGAGACTGCACACTGGACTATCAGAGGTCAGTGTCGACTCAGAGTCTCTCGGTCATACGGAGGATGTAGATAGGCCGCTTCTCAACATGGATTTACTGCCACAAGTTTTGGATGCGTTGCACAAGAAGCACAATATAAAGATAAAGGCTACCTGAGTGATCTTAGTCCACTAGAGTTACTCTTAAAGATTAAAGGGTACCCTAAAATATCCTGGCTTTTTGAAATAAAATGCATGTAATAGTAGCCATTGGCTTGCTTGCCTTAATCATTTTTCTTTAATAAATAAAAATCCCCTGCTGGTAATTGTCTTGTCCTTGACTTTTCACTCTTTTATTCATGTTTTCACACCTTAAACTATAACAGACCCTTAATTGTCCTTTAAATCCTGAAGGATTAAACTCTGAACATTTTGGTTATTTTGTAGATGATGCATCAAAAGCTAGTTTTTTTAAGTCATCTGGTCAATATTGAACTTTCTTTGCAGTCATGTTTTAGTGGAATATACTATACCTTCCAGTATTTCAGCTTCTTTAGTCATTATCACCCAGTTGTGCAATTTACAAATCATTTGACCCCTTTGCTCCTTTGACCACCGCATGTAGGTCCAAGTCCAAACCAATGCATTTCAGCTTTTAGCTTCTCCAACAAAACAAGGGCACAATCTTTCATGATTCAGCAAACAAGAATTCCTTGAGGAGACACATTTTGTTTCTTTGTTTTCTTATAATGCTGTTTGCTTTTAATCAGAGAAATCTTTAAACATTTGACATTTTTAAATGCACCAGAACATTTTCTGACTTGTTGTGCGAAAGTTGTTCATCACAGTTACCCTAACCTTACTCTGACCCTAACACATTTATCGGTCTGCTCAAAAAATTAAGCGAACGCTAGAAAAACACATATCGGCTCTTTAAATATTCAAGTTGAAACATACACATATACTAACAGACACTGCGTAACATCTTGAGAGCAAAATTAAATGACTCATTGAAAACCGAAATCATCAACCCCCTCATGTGCTAGATTCAAAATTACACCAAAAAGCAAAGTTAAAAACTGTTCTCCTAGTTTTCTGAGCAGTATTTACATACAGTATACACGTATAAATTTGTCTTACGAGTGGTCTGTCAGTTATACTAAGAATGACTTTCTAAATTATAACAACCATGTTATGGAAGGGTGATATGGTAACACAAAGATGAAAGGCTGATCTGTGCAAAAACTGGTCAAGGCTGTCGAAACTGAAACTGTAAAGACAGTGCTATTAGAGGAAAAGAAATTGCACATCAAACAGTGGTTTTAAAGATACAAGAATTACTCTTATATTCATGCATAGATTTACCATGACAAATGGGTAAACAAATAGCTAAAAATGCAATAACAAAAGGTCACCGTAATAATAACGATTAAATGTTAATATGCTTCTTAAAAACACTGTCATTAGCTTGTAAATAAATATAGGATGGCTTCAGGGTTTGTAACAATCTAGAACAGTAGTTTTATCTAACAAAGATACTTAATAAGGTCAAATAAGGCAGTTCTTACACATTTCCTTATTGGAAAAAGAAAAAAAGAAAAAAGAAACAGGTAATGACTATCAGAAAAACAACAACAGTTATTTAATTTTTTTTTTCCTCTGAAATCTCATTTATTGTTAAAATTTTAGATGACCTATATTATGTCAATGCCCTGTCAGGTTTTTAAACAAAGTCCACAGTGTTAGGCTTCTAGAGGTCTGAACATGAAGTGGTACTACCAGTTTAATGCTCGCTTTCCCTCCCTTTCCCCCTGCTTGGATCTCCATGACCACACGAAGCCTGTTGGCTCAAAATACTACTGAGGCACAAACTTTTCTTGCTCAAAGATGAGATCAACAGCTTCTGCCACATCCTGCACGATATGGCCTGGCTCCACGAGACCAGGGTCAAATATGAAGTCCCGGTGCCCGTGGAACACAGTCTCCTTGATGCAGTGATTTGCATCAGACGGCACCTCTGCGTTGGGGTTATACACCCCTGTACAGACTAGGACAGACTTACAGGAAGTAGCAGAGGGCAGAGCGAGCTCGCTTTCCCACAGGCTGTCAATCTCTTCCTCCCTGGGCACCGCCGTGGTGGACCCAGTGGCAGACACCATCTTAGCAACAGCTTTGGGGTTTTTTCTCGCAACTCTCTCCTCCAGGTAGCGGTTGTACAGATTGGCTCCATAGATGTCAGTCATGAGGTTATCCCTAAAAATGCAGAAGAAAAGGGTATTACTCTGTGCCCCAGGCAGCATGCATGAAGTTGACCTATATATCAGTACATGTTGAAATGTGTGTGTGGTTTTTTCCTGGTGCTGAATGCAAGTCACATGAATTAGAACAAACAATCAGCTAAAAAAAAAAAAGCTGAAGTGAAACATGCAAGTCCCCAAATTAAAGCATGACAGAATGACATGCTAACTAACACACGTAAGCATTTAAAAGCGAACAGTTTTCTCATCAAATTATTGAGCAACATTTCAGTAAAATCTTTTTCTTTTGATAGCCTATCTGTCTATCAGACAGCATGATAAGCGAGTTCTGGTCTTATGTTAACTATAAAGGCAAAACAGAGTTAAAAGCTGGTGTCTCACCCTATAGCATATAGGGAAGTAACAGGAAGTTCCCACTGCCTCTGCATGGCCTGGCTTCTGATGAGATACTCTGCAAAATGGTAAGTCAGCTCACTGGGTTTTCCCATAAGAGCCTCATACTTCAGATCTTTGCCGGTTATCTTCTTGTAGATGTTCTCTAGACACACAAGAAATGTCCCGTGGCCAAACCTGGAACAAAATGAGACGGTGGAAGACAGATATGTCAGTACACTGATTTGATTACTTGAAAGACTGTTTTAGTTTCTTAAGTACAATTTCTTTTAAAACATTTTATATAAAAAGACAGATTTTTGTAACGTTTACCGAGGGGAATGTGCCTCAGCCATCCACATGAGGTCCATGTTGCAGGCCAGCAGGTGAAGGTGAGGAGTGTTTTGGGTTTGGTGACTACTACTGAGGTTACCATTGGTCAACAGAACGTCAACTATCAGCTGCAGGTTGGTTTCCCATCGGATCGGCTCGCCGAACAGAACCACAGCTGTGTGTGCAATTCAAAGATTAGAACAGCGTTCATCAAAATTGCAAGAATTTCAAAACTATCAAAGCAGATGTTAGTAAGTGTACCATGTCAATGACAAAAGATAAATGTTTAATTTGAGAAGAGCAAACTGTTTTTACCTTCAATTTTAGGAAGGTTGACAACAGGATTGGACTAAATTGAAAGAAGGGAAATTAAAGTCATGACATTATATTATACATATCTCCAACATCATGTTTGTGCACCAGATTGTAAAATCTCACCGGCAATTTTGGTCTCCTGTTGTGATCCACCATGTCCAGCAATGGGTACGATTCTCTAAGCATATCAATACTGATTACATTCTTAAAGCCCACACTAAAGACAGAACGTTAAGGAGAAATGAAGAAGTAATACTCAAGTTTAAATGTAAATATATAAATTATATTGTAAATTTAAACAAAGCAGATTTCTAGGATACTTTTTAGCAATTTCCAGGACAGGTCCTTGTCCTGACACCAAGACACACTTGTCATGGAACTTCTTAAACATCCTCAGGGGACTATGGGACATGA
Organism: Neolamprologus brichardi; assembly: GCF_056152115.1. Classification (NCBI taxonomy): domain Eukaryota; kingdom Metazoa; phylum Chordata; class Actinopteri; order Cichliformes; family Cichlidae; genus Neolamprologus; species Neolamprologus brichardi. Next base: position 23,329,433 of record NC_142123.1, read on the forward strand.
TAACTTGGTCTTGCGTGATCTGAAAATAGCACAGTTGTAGTGAGGTTAATAGCAAAGGAGTCAGGTGAGACCAAATTATCCAAAAATAATCAGAGATAAAACGTAACAACTTCAGTTTCAGTACTGTGCACAAGTCTCAAGCCACCACCCATTTCTTTACATTTTGCTTCCAAACAGCCAGATTTTCTTGTAAATTTTTAAAGTGGTCTTGAGCAATAATGCTCCAGGCTTTCCAAAAGTCTTTCAAAGTTTTTCTTTGAACACTGACTTCATTTTTACTCATTTTCAGTCCAGTCCTTTTACCTGAACATTTCCAAAAATAATAATTGTTGTTGTCATTCATTCAAGCATTAAAAAAAGGACCGAACTCAAGAGATGAACTAGTGTTTTATATCTACAGGTTAGCAAATGGACAATTTTCAGGCTTCAGCCGATGTTGAAAAAAAACAAACAAAAAGTGGCGATAGCAAATATTGACTTAAAAGCTTGTTAGAATTATACAAACTCTGTACAAACACACGTTTGTACAGAGTTTGTACATTGTGCATCTTTCAATAAAACTTTGCATCCATTTCTTATTTTCCTAGCAAATTATTATTTCTTTTTTAAATAAGGGGAAACTGAAAAAGTTTTGAATGCACTGCATGCACACACCAAATGCACTGCATGCACACACCAAAGAGCAGCACCATTAACACCATTAAAACTTGCACAGGAATTTAAAACTCACAGGCACTCCCAGTATGTGAGAGAGCTGGTCCGCTTTTGTTTGTCTGAGGCAATTCCCTGCATTTGTGACAAAAACGACTGGCACCACAAACCGTCCCTGAGAGTCGACCAACTTCTCAAATGCTTTTGTTGCCGCAGGGATTGGCATCCTCCCTCTGACAAGCACGCCATCAATGTCGAACAACAGCCCAAACCTTGGCTGTGGCTGCAGAAGGGAAGGACAGACACACACTGATCAGCCAAAAAAATAAGAACTTTTTTAAGCGGGGAAACAACATGAGTGATTAATAGCAGGCAAATTATGTAGAATAAGGGTTCACTGAATAACCAATGGGTTTGAATGATGCCTTAAAAAGGATAATCTATTACTCTGCACAGTATGACATTTCCAATCACACTGATCATTTATCATTTTACATAACTTCAATTCTTTGTAGGCAATCATCATTATCATCGTATAAGAACGATAACAACTGGTTTCGATTTGACGTCAACATGGGAGACAGGAATCTATAGTGAGAACTGCTATGGTGACACAGCAGTACACAGGCCTGTTAGCATATTACAATCAATCTTACAATATCCCAAACCTCAAAATTCTTTCCCCCCCTGGAGCTGGGACTAATTAAAACAAAGAAAGAACACAGTGTATCAGTGGTTGTTTTTCTCATGGTGGGAGGGGGGGGGGGGGGGGGGGGGGCAAAAATACAGCGAGCTACATCTGCTGCTGCCCCTGATGTCAGCGCCCCTGTTTCATCCCTGAGCGCATCCACAGCTGAGAAAGTTGCGAGCAACCCCGCACGCCACGTCGATACGATACATTGTAACAAAAAAACAATGCGAGAGAACAACAAACAAAGTACCGCCTTGTTATCAGTGTCAACAACATGTTATTTGCCTGAGCCCGAAGCAATAGCAACAGCAACAGCTCGAACCGTACCTTGCTATTAGACTGAGTTCCGCAAAGCCCGCACCGAGAACCGACAATCCCAGCTTTACGACTGGCTTGGCGGTTACTCAGGGTGTACAAACCCCGGTAAAACGGCAGGAGTCCCCTCATCTCCTTTACTTACCCACCGGGTTAATGAAGAAAAAACAAAATAGACAATAATGTATAAATCTGAACCCCTTATGAAGCGTGAGCCGGCTCGCACCGGCCGCGCTGGCTGGCTGGCTGGTTGGGCTTGTTTTCTCTCATATATTTTCTCGTCTATAATTTGACTGGTTGAGACCCGATGACGACATATGAGGAGTAGGAGGGTCTTTTGCTGCATCTCTGCCGGAAGGAGCTGCATCTGCACCGCAACCCCCGCTGCCATTTTAGACACCGAGGTGGAGCTTTCCATTTCTTGTACGCACAAGACACGCATGGATCACAGGGGCCGCAGAGCAAAGACAAAATAGAACTCATTGATCACCGCTCATTGTCATTCCGGATCAAGTATATGTACAGCAGAGAGCTCAAAATGGATGCGGATGAATCTTATTTAGCAATGACAAACACACAAATAGTTCGGTTTAGTTGCTGATGTCACATGCAGGAGTACGTAGAGTCCAAAAATTGCCAGGAATGTGCTGCAGGAAGCCTGATAGGCAAAAGCGACCCATCCAGTGAGGGAGTGTTTAACCATTTCTTAGTGGAATAAATATGTCTGCTCATGTTAAACACGGAATTTTCTGGATATAATACTGCAGATGTTTTGCAACTGCAGACTAACAAAATGTCCAGATTAATTTAAAATACAAGATCCAGCTTTGCATGTTGTTTAATCCCACAATAATCTGTAGGTTATCTAGCAGATAATCCCTTATTTGAACTTCTAGGACACAAGCAGCAGCTCAAAAGTTTATCTTCTTGCACAAGATGTTCAGACGAGTTGAGAACAGAAGCATCTGTAAAGATAAAACGTGGCAAAACGAGCTGTGGTACATGCTGAGTGTATTGCAAAAGAAATCAGACAAGAAGATCCTCCCCGTGCTCCTCCAGCTTTATTGATAGTTTAAAATTACATTTCTATTTTCTAGGACTTCAGTTGCACTTTCCTTCCGACTTAAAAACTGAGTACAAGCAAATGGTATTTATACAGTAGTCTAAGTGATATTGTACAAAAATAACATTTTTGATTTTCTGTGAAAACATTTTTCATTCCCAAATAACTCCTAATTCTGCCGTTCTGACAACTGTTGATGTTAAGTTTTGCCAAGGTAAAAAAAAAAAATTCCAAAGCCATTTTAAAAGGAAAAGTCTGCCTTGGACTACCGTGTTACTTAAATTGTAAACAGATTTCTATAAAAGAGCATGTTTCTTTTAACAACTCCAAAATTTTTATATCTTAGTAATATAACATGTAGTTTGTTATCGCCCACTTAGCTGCTGTAGGGCTGAAATGCATCATGTTATGAACTGTTTCCATGTCATACTCTCTTGGCCAACTCATATCCCACTAAAACAAACCAAAATGACCATACATGGAAGTTTGGTTTCCATTTACTCCCTTCTTCTATCTCATTTTACTGAGATACACTTCCACAAGCTCAGAGGTCCTATAGATTCCCATATGTTTAGTCCCGTTTATTCATCATCTCTGGTCACCAGTGGCTTGGAAAGGGGGGTTCTTTAACAAAGCATTATACATAACACCGCTACCAAACTAAAACATTTTTTGTATTGAATGCAGAAAGATATTTTTTTCACCCCTTTCTTTGTATTACATGTCGAGAGGCTCACTGGCCTGGGACTAGCCTCTGTTAGCCAACCTTTGGCCAGTGAAGAGGATTCAGAGAAAATAATACAACCAACCATCAATCTGAAAAAAGGAGGGGCAACAGAGGGCACTGATTATGCGGTGGCTTCAATGGTGCACTCTTTTGCCAGGTGGCCTGCCTTTCCGCAGTTGTAGCAGTTAGTCTCGCTTGCTTTACTGCAATGTACAGCAACGTGACCAATCTCACCACACCTGAAAAAGAAAGCATGTGGTGAGTGTAATAAAAGCAGACTGTAAAATTAACACAGAACCCACGCATACCTAAAGATTAGAATTGGAGGGCTTCAAAATAGTAGAAAGTTTGTCAAACTGTAGCACCAGGCTTGCTTCTCCAAACAGAACCATATTTACCTGTAACATTTCACCTTATCGCACAGCTTCTGGATGTGGCCAAACCCACCGCAGGAGTAGCACTTCTGCTCATTGGCGTGATCGCAGTCACGGGCCATGTGACCAGCTTTCCCGCAAGTGTAGCAGAGCTGCTCTCTCTCCTTTTTGGGCTCCTTGCAGTCCCGGGAAATGTGACCACTCCTGTGGCAGTTGTAGCACGCTAATCAGGGGGAAAAAATGATTAAAAAAAACATTTCTGGGAAAGATTGGTACCAAGTAAAACTGAAGAACAACAATTGGAATTCACACCATCCTCAGTTTGGTCACAGTCCCTGGCCATGTGTCCTTGGTCTCCACACCGATAACAGAACAGCTCTGTAATGACACAGATAGATAAGCAAAGCAGAAAACTACAAGAATTGACCTTTTCCTTTCATTTTCACCCATGCCTTCTATAACTAAATCCAGTTTATATTGGGTGTGGCAAGAATAGTATAGTACCCTTGCCTCGTCCTCGTCCCCTGCCACGGCCACGCGAACCACTGGCATTAGGGCAGTGCTTGACCCAATGTCCAGAGCGGCCACATCCAAAGCACTCACTGTTGCTGCTCATCTCCATTACCTTCAAGAAAAAACAAAACAGAAATTAGTTAACACATCGTTTCATGTACTCAATGATCCTTATGAACACTGACTTTCAGCTGTTTTTCAGTTGTTCGCTTTAGCTTTTGTGTCAATTTCAACAAAGACTGCCCCCCCCTCCCTCTTGGAGAATGTGGCTATCATCTTTGGCACTCTCCAAACTTCCAGTTTTGATGTGACCATCAAGTCCAACTTAAGTCCAACCTGTGAGAGGTACATGTATGGACATTGTAGATGAAAGAGATGCCCTTTACTGGTGCTAAATTTGGATACCAGTTTGTGTTACATTCTATAGATGACAGTTTAAGTTTAGAATGAAGTTTAAATGTGAAATCTGCACATCAATCTAAATCCATCTCTATGTGCAGACCACTATTTCACATTTAGATTATCAAAAAAATCTTGCAATTTAATTGATGAAACAATTTAAGGCTAAACAAAAAATTCTGCCACAAATACCTAACATCAAAAAGTATATGAATATAACAAAAATAATAATGATTTTCAAGGGTGGTCAAAGTAGGTTAACTCTTATTGTCTCATGTTTGAAATTGCTTATGCCAGAGTCAAACAACTTTACCACACAACTGAAACACAGTTACTACAGGAGTCATTCTAGTATAATGGGGGGGGGGGGGGGGGGGGGGGGGTGTGTCTAATCTAAAATCAAACAATAGTTGTTGTTTTCTTTCTTCTTCCAAGCTCTAGTCTATCATAACTGACCACCAGACTACACTGAACTACTAAGCTAACTTACAAGGCTTCCTCAGCGAGATCATGCTGTAATTGCCCTAGGTCAAACTTCTGTTTGCTGATAGTGCTGAAGATATTCAAATCAGGAAGAATGTGAGTTAATGAGTAATCAATTCTCCCGTATTACCCACCCAAAAGAAGACCTGGGGATACAAAATGACTCAGATAGATTTTATTGACTTTGCATACAGTGAAACGTGTTTCATTTTTGCTTTACTGTCCATCCAAGTGTCCGTCCCACTTCAACTTTCGTCACTAAACGCCTTCTAAAATTTCGTATAACGTTTATCTACGGGCCACATGGGGACACCCAAAGCGCCTCGATTTGATGGAGAAAGCCGTGATGAAGTAATCCTCGTTAAAACAATCAATTTAATGCCACCCACTGCTGACTGCTACGTAAATAACCACGAAAGCATGCTTACTTAGAAAGCTAGCTTCAGAGGCCAGCATGTCGCATCGTTGATTTGTTGATTTAACGCCTTCAATGATACCAGCAAACTCGAGGTACAAACAATAGCACGATATCCCGAGTCGTTTTAAAAAAATAAATGTATGTCTGTTAAATGTACATATCTGACTACATGTTTCAGAAATATTTTGCGCTTCCAAAACAGAAATCAAATACCAAAGGTTGAAGCTACGCTAACAGGGGCCTAGTCACGTTGATTTTTCTGCGTACTCGCGAGACACCAATGCTGCTGGCTAGCACATGCTAGCACACCACCTCACGACCACGATCAAGAAGCACGGTTCAGTCGACGATCAGTCCTCTTTCCCCATATAGAAAAGTGTCTCACCCACTGTTACAGCTATACATTTTCACAATACATTGTTTTCGCGGGCATTTGAGTAAATTTACCATAAGTATAAAATTTCCCGCGCAGGGAGCAAACACCAAAGTCGTTGTGACGAGCTAGCATTAGCGGGCCTGACCAAGATCCCGACGCTCCGTTGATGAGTCTAAACTAAACCAGTGCGTATTTAAAAAATAAAAAAATCGTTTAAACGCTCAAGTAACGGTTAACATCAATCTTAACATGTCTTCGTTTCAAAGTTAAAAGATATACAACGTAAATTGATGAAAGTATTTTAATGTCGTTTTATCGCTTACCTTGATGGCTACCTAGCTATGTCAGTGTTTACGCCTCCTTCTTTGCGCTACATGCGGTGCGAGCAGGAGTTCCTGAATTGTCATTCAACGTATCCATTAAAAGCTCGCACAGTCATTGGTCGACTACTCTGCGAGCGGCCAATCAGACACGAGAGGCTCTGGACACCGCCTCTGCGAATCAGCCAATCGTGGCTTTAGAACGGTCCCTTTTCCCTTAATCGACTGACCTTATTTTTCCCCCCTCTTCATGTTCAACATTTAAAAGCTTCTTATCAAAACAAACGCTAGAGAATGTTATAGTCTTCGCTTTACCTGCACTACACTCCTCACACTGCTACTGCGACTGCAATACAACACAGCGCTTTTATTAACTATTAATAATACGCTCTTCAAAAATTAACCACATGTGAGAGTCACAGCATGGATACAGTAGGCTTGCCTATACAAAATGCTCACAGTTCTTCATATTTAATCTGGAAACTGAAAAGGTTTCTACGTGACAGTTTTTATTTATCATCTTGCTTCAGTTTACCGAGGTTAATTTGCCTATAGGACTGAGCAAGTTAAAAACTGGTGTGTCTGCATGTCCACATAGGCCACATCTAAGTAAAAAATCATAACAAGTACAGCCTTTGCTCTCACAATATTTAATAAAAATGTTGGCTGTACATGTATGCCCCTATCATAGAGACTTGAGCAGTTTGATTTAACACAACTTAAATTAGCTGAGAAAGATTTTAGAAGCAACTTTGTTTACAAAATTAATACAATAAGCATTTTAGACATTTATCTTGTTCCAGTCAGTTGAAAATGTTTAAATGTGTTTGACGTAAATTGGCAAAGACCGGAATATTGTTGTCATAATCTCTGACAGAGCAATCAAGCAACACTGGATTTATCTCAAATTATTTTGCGTTATTAGGTCAATTAAGAGAATAGCCCGGTGAATAATAAATATGTTAAAAATGTTACATTACACTAATGTTTTTCCTCTTATTAAGCATATCTGAATTTACTGTTTACAGGCAATCCGTCGTGTTTGTGAGTGCCCAAAGTTAAGAAATGAACATTAACATGTATTTCTGAAAACTTGTAAGGATCTGGGATATGAATGTTATTGTCAATAAACCTGTAACACTGATTATGATAAAGAGTACAAGGGTATGTGTTTCAAGCTGGTGATTTCTCATTTGCACAACCCCAGCTCTTTAAAAACTCCTAATTGCATCACATTTTGAATACAGGATAACTGATAGAGAGACAATCTGTGGGAGCTGCAAGCATCTCAGCTAACTGGTCTGAGTGCTGTGCCAAATCAATAAGTGGGAAATGCATTCATTTCAGTCTTAAGGTGGCTTTGGTTGTTTGCCTTCAGGGTGGCAATTTCTCTCCTTTCTAGTCTTAATTTTGCAGCTCACAATTTTTACTGGCGATCTGGCAAAATATAACCACCTGTAAAGCATATTTCTGCACATATTAAGAGAATTTTAATATATCTCACTGACTGATAAACTGTGCTCCTATTGTATGTGGAGTGGGGTACCTTAAAATGATCCACAATGACAAAACCCTGCCCTCATCTTCACAGAAACAGTATTCGGTGTTTCTGTTACTTGTTTGGTTGAATATCTGTCATTTTCAGAAAAGAAGACCTCATTGGAAAGTTACATATGAGAACTGAAAGTAGAGTTTCCTGTTGAACTGGATTATGGATGGTAGATTTTGATTTTGTTGTTTGACTAAAATAATCTGTTAGTGCTATATAAAAACAACAGGAGGATGCTTAATCAACCACTGACTGGAACGTGGTGTTTTATTTTCAGATGGTGTCAACTACAGCTTGCTCAAAAGACCTTATGAACCATCTGTGATTAGGACACCTCAGGGGACCCAGACCTGGAAGCAACAGAGATGGTGAACACATGGTGAGTGTGATAATGTATTATTTTGGGTAGGGTGAAGTGGCAGTGTTAGATGATTTTAAAAAAAACAGCTGGGATGTTTGAAAAGCATATAAAAATCTAATAGAAATAAAACAATGATGCATTTCTGTCCAGCACATTATAAGTGAGATTTGTTTTGTTTGTATTGATTACATTTTTTTAATAGCTGCAGCCTGGATGGCATACCACAAGACTTCATTGTCCTTTTTGCCACATAAGTATAAGAATTTTAGCATTAAGAGGGGAAAAGGCTATAAAATTATGTCCAGGTCTACAAAATTGCACTGCCCCAAAGTCTCCAGATGATGGTGCCCTTGGAGAGGATTACTCCTTCACACCAAACCGGTAGTGGGCCTTTTCGCTTGCTTTTCAAAAGATACTTTTGCGACTACTTTAAAATAATAATAATAATTTCAATGCATGTTAAATTTTCATGCGCAGTACCATTTGAGGAAAAGAAAAACATGGTTTTGCAAGTATGAGCTCTCCGCACGATAGTATGAGGGTGGCGTAAGCTGCACAATATGGCTACAAAGTATCTTATATGTAATGATATTGCGAACCCAGTAAATTCAGATGTAATCATACTCACTCTTTTATGAGCACAAAAAAACGACAATACCAGTAAAGTGGGAGGGCTTAGTTTGTGCTATAGTTGCGCAGTGTGTATGATGCTTGCAACTCTTGATATGACTGCAAGGTCCTGTTTCAATCAGTGGCGTCAGCCGGACGCACGACACCAACTTAAACTGCTTCACCTTCTTCTCCCGAACAACGTAAATATTGAGCTGCAAAGCGAAGCACTGCGGACCTACTTTTTGTGGGGGGAGGTTTTAATTTGAAAGTGCTTCGCTGGATTTGAAGAATATCCCTCGTCGTGTCACTTTGAGGGTCCGACGGACAGACGGATTTTTTCGCTTTTACCACGAATTGGAGATTAAAAAAAAGAAGAGGAAGAAAAAAAGTTTTCTTCTCTTATTTTGGGTGGTTCGAAAAGGAGACCCGCCTATGACCTTACCCTCTTACATTAATGCAACATTTACCGGATACAGGGTTATTTGATACAGTGTCTGGATCTTTACCGACTTGGAATTATTCCTCTTTTCTTTGAATGCGTTGCAAATATGATGATGTCACCGAGGCCACTTTTTCCTGAAGTTATGGCGGAGCACAACTTTTTTAACTTCTCTTGGTGAGCATATACAGGCTACTGGCCCCTAGCATTGCTACTCTTTGACTCATGTTTTGAAGTGCTAACTCTTTAGTTAAAACCGCTTCACCACGACTCGCATTACCAAAGAAATGAATCGTTTGAGCAAGAGAAAATTGAATGGAGGGCGAACGGAGCCGTGCAGTGAAGTTTGACGATATAGTCCGCGTTTGACGGCCTTCAGGCAATTTCATAGTTATAACTGGATCAGCCAGGCCTTATAAAACACGTAACTTCTAATAGCTGCTGTAGCAGAACAAAGCACTCACGCACTTCGGTTATAGCCGTACCTTCTTGTCTTTTTCAGCAGCACGTTTTTATTTATTTGGACAAAGTTCAAAACTCAAAAGTAAAGTGATCCCCTCAACCTAACACCTACAAATAATGCTAACCTGCTGAGATTACGCTCACCTACATTTGCGACTTTGGAGACTTGTCACAGGATCTCATGTGGATGCACCACTGATGTGGGCTTGTGTTGCTTAGACTGACTTGCTATGAAGAACAGATCAAAGCTGATGGGAGTAAAATCTTAATTATTCTAGATTTGGCAAACATGCTTTCTCTTGGGGCTCTTTCCTGGATGGGTGACAGCACTTGTTTTGGACACAGTTCCAGCAGCATGGTGGGGAAGGTGGCCCAGCCACAGTTCTGCAAGTTCCTGCTTTTCTGTACTTCTGAAAAAAACAAAACAAAAACAAACCTGTGTTCCTGCTGTGACAGATAACCAGGGCTTTGTTTAAGTGACACTACAGAAAATTAGGGTATACCTACTAAATGTGATGACCTGTGTAAAGCGCGAAAGTTTATATTGAAAACAGCAGAAGGGGAGGGGGGGCAGTAACCTATTTGTTTGTGGTAGGTACATACACCTTGAGTTGTAAGGAGTAAATCTAAGTCCCAGTTAACATGAAAACTACCCTTTTTTATTTGTTTCAATTCATCATGTGTTGAAATAATTGTGAACCTTGTCTGTGAGTAACTGTGACTGACCCCTCTTAGAGATTTTGTTGGTTTTAATATAGTCTATTAAAACGTAATATAATATAGTCTACATTTCTTTTACAAGACTAAATGGCAAGACTATTAAATGATACATTTAAACCAAAATGTGGTTTGCTGTAACTCAAATAACCACTAATTAGATGCTATCCGAAAGATTCCTTTTACGTTTCCTGTCACACTTTAAGGCATCCTGCTTAGATACCCTTCATATCAGCATTGGGCCCAATCTTGCTATAATCTAAGAAGTCTGCACTCTTTGAGGTTATATTTAGTGATTGCAGCAAAAAAGTTGTCATTGCATTAACCAGTTATGTCTTTGTTGTGGTACCTTTGCATTCTGTGTCACCATTTCATTCAGTTGTAGATTGCATGCATACAAATCAACTGTGCTTGTCTCTATTTAAAAAAAATTTTTTTTCAGTACAAGCAGGTTAATATTCAATCCTGTCAGAAAGTTAAATGGTCAGGTGCAGCTGATGTCGTTCATGTTCTTTAATTTGCAGGCTTTTAAACCTTTCCACTGTCTTCTTAATCTTTTATTTATTCATGTTGTATATTTTTTTACATTTCAGACTATTGTAAGCACTTGGCTTTACTAATGGCGCACCCTCAGGGAGTGTGGAAGAGCCTGAGCAACGGTTTTGGAATGAAGGACTCTCCGTTTGAGGGCCCCTGCCTTTCTCCGACCATAGTCCAGGGCTATCCCTGCCAGCGTCGCTCCTCAGATGACAGCAAGATGCCCGACTCAAAGGCTAGCAGCACTATCCGTGTCTACCTCCCAAACCAGCAACGCACTGTGGTGAGTTGATTTCCATCAAAGGTGACGTACTGGTGCTTCAGAAAATTTCACCATCATAACTGCAAATAGCAACAGTTCAAAAGTATTGTACTGGTATAAAACTACTCGTGGCAATATGGGACATCACAAAAAAATAACTGATTTCTTTTTTGGGGGTATTTTTTTGTCATCTCAGGTAAACGTGCGACCAGGTATGACTCTTTACCACTGCCTGATTAAAGCACTGAGGGTGCGGGGCCTGCAGCCTCAGTGCTGCGCTGTCTTCAGGCTGAATTCAGGACAGGGGAGGTGAGCTCAGGACTGCTGTCGATTTTCAAAGCACGGGTAATGAGAATCAGAGCTAAGTGTAGCTGCTTTTCAGATTTCTCATTCCCTTTTTTTTCCTCCCTCAGTAGAAAATCACGGATGGATTGGAATACCGATTCCACTTCACTAATTGGGGAAGAGCTGCAGGTGGAGGTTTTAGATCACGTCCCCTTGACGACGCATAATTTTGTGAGTACCCAAAAGCACTCAAAAGTATCCTCAGCTCTCAAGAGAGTGTCACTGTTAAAGAAACAAATGAATATTTATCCCTGTCTGTTTCAGGTTCGCAAAACATATCTGAAACTAGCGTTCTGCGATATTTGCCAGAAGTTCCTTCTGAATGGTTTCCGTTGCCAAACATGTGGCTACAAATTCCATGAGCATTGTAGCACCAAAGTGCCCACAATGTGTGTGGACTGGATCAATATCAGGCAACTCTTGTAAGTATATGAAAGCGTTTAAACAACTTGTCATTATTTTTGTATGTTACATCATAAATAATTTTGGAATTGTAACACTACATATATATATATATATATATATATATATATATATATATATATATATATATATATCTCATGAGGTAGGATTTAACATGCAGACAGGATAATAAACAAAAAAGGTTTTATTGATGCTACAGTTTTTACATGTAGGCCTAAGCTCATATACACAGTTTTGCATGTTTGTGCTCAGTTACTTGTATTTTGCATGCAGGCTGTGGGTAATCTTTTCGAGATCTTTATCAATGACACTGAATAGATGAGCTATTTCCCCTTACAACCACTGTACTGTGTAGCCGTCAGCTTTTACTTGATTAAACACTGGTGTGTTTGCGCAAACTAGTTGGTAACACTGTGTTTCTGTCAGATTGTGTCAAACGCCCGGCGAAAGCAATGCCCCGTCTGTGCCACCGCCTTCGTCCCGGCGTATGAGAGAGTCTTTAACACGGTTTCCAAGGTGAGTCTCTGTATAATTTGCACTTTTAGCGTTATTTTCAAATAAAACTCAAATTGTTAATGTATCTACTAGGAGTGCAACGATACACAAAATTCATGGTTTGGTTCGATACTTTGGTGTCACGGTTCGATATTTTTTCGATACAAAAAAATGTTCATGCCTTTTTAATTTGTCATTTATTAAAATTATAAATATAATATAATAATTAATTATTATATTATATTTATAATAATATTAATTTTAACTCAAAAGTACAGTTTTTAAATTTAATGTTGCTGAAACAACAAAGTAATAAAAAAAAATCTATCTGATCGAGAAATCACTCATCTTTGGAAAAGAGAGTTTATTACAGAGTAATGGCTCTTTCCAAAATAAAAGCTATACTATACGCTTCTTCTGGGCTATATTCTCAGCAGCATATTAAACATATCAGGTCCCCATAAGGAGAATCATGTGCTAACGGCTGTCTAAATGACTCGGGTAAAGTTTGTAGCATGCTGCTTGTTGTTTTTGTCTGCTTCCACTTGTCTTTGCACGAGGATGATGTCGGCGTAAATGTGGAGTCATATTCGTTGTGTTCCCACTAGTGCTGTCAGCGATAATCTCGTTGAAATGACGTTACCGCCACAACACGGCAAATCTCCGTTAACGAGCTACCGCGGGTCGCCCCATGCATGGGGCTGGACGGCCAACACGTTAACGAGATAACTGCACTAACACACTAGTTTCCACCAATGTAATTGAGCATTGCGTGGCACATCCGACATACTGTTTTACTTTTGTCCATGACGCGCTTACCTTCACGGTCATACGTCACATGAAAACCAAAATAGTTCCAAACCCCAGATCTGAATGAGGGTGGGGGAGGTTCCATTTGCCATGTTGCAACGAGAGCTTAACTTCTGTCTTGCTAGCTTGCCCTGCGCTCAGTGAATCTGCGTTCGACTACTCTGCCTAGGCTGCACTGTCGAGCGCAGATCCACTGAGCACTCAACACAGACAGCATCGTCAGAAGGAAAGTTGATAAAATAAATAAAATTTTTTGTATTGTTCGATACATATGCGTACTGAACCGAAAGCACTGTATCGAACGGTTCAATATCAATACGAGTATTGTTGCACCCCTAGTATCTACCCTTTTCTGAAAAAGCCTAAAACAACTTCATTTTTAAAAGGCTTCTCTGAAATGTTTTAATATATTTTACACCCTTAAAAACAATGACATGACAATGACAGAATGAAACATTAAAAAAAAAAAACAGCAGTCGAAACCCTGTGTTGATTTTGGCTGATACTTGCATGTTACCACCTGCAGATCACTTGGATAGTTTCAGTCTATTAGCAGCATGTGTATCATGTCACTAGCATGCATTTGTATCAAAGTGCGTGCCTGTGTGTGTGAGAGAGATAAACAAAATGGGGTTTCAATTGTGTAAACGGCTTCATGGAACTAGCAGAAGAAAGCAGAAACCACAGGGAACCTTTAAGTTCATAAGGTGTAAAGGCTCTGATCATGAATACATATGTGCTGTTTGAAGGTTTTTTTTATTTTTATTTGTTTGTTTGCTTTTGTCCAGCGTTTGTTTTTGTTTTTTGTTGTTGTTTTTTTCCCTATCAGGCATTGTTTGATGTTGTAGGGAGAGCTAATAGTGCAGGGTGCTACTTGTAACAAGATGAGAAATATAGAAAGAAAGTACTTTAATAGTTATTAAAGTGTTAATATTGTATGCATGCGTGTTTGGGAGAGGGGTGCTGTTGGATGGCTATACTGTTGGTGTGATGTTCTTATTTCTACCAGAACCGTAATCTTAATTACATTAAATCTTGTTTTTGAATGACGTCCTTGGCTTTATGAGGGCTTAACCAGTCCAAGGGCTGAAGGAGCCCGGTGTGAAAAGAATCTGTTGTTTCTGTAGCTCTTAAAATGGCTAAAAAGTGCTCTGAGCTGCCAAATTAGCACTTACAAAGTATCAAGTTGTTCCATGTAGAGCACTCCCCAGTGCTCTTTTGAAACATAGTGGGATATTGCCAAAAAGGGGATTGTGCTCAAAGAGTGCTCTCCATGTTTGTGGGTGTGATATAATATGATCTCTGTTTATATACGTCATTGAGCTGGGGTCCTGCTGTCCCAATTTTAACCAGCAGCTACAATACATTACAACTGGTTCGGTAACAGTGGGGTGTACCAAGAGGCTTGAATAAATTAAAAAAAGGAAGCTTTCATTCATGCAAAATTGTGATCATAAATTTGTGGATATTTGAACTTGGGTTCAAATGATTTGTTTTGCCTGTAAGTGAACATCTTAAGTGAGTTATGTTTTTTTTAGATGTCAGTGAGCTTTGTTCTCTTCAGCTGAGCCAACGCTGATCTTGGCAAATATCAAGGACAAAATACCTCTGAATTTTAAGTTTGCCAAAAATGGCATGAGAAGATGGCTACAATGCAATTGGCTAACAACTACTTCCCTGTAATGTTTTTTCTTTCTTTTTCTTTTTTTAATTTCCCTTTGTTTTGTTGTTGTGGTTACAGTATGGTATATTGTATACGACTTTGTTTGTTGGGCATCTGTTGTTGGCAAAAAATGTGAGTTGGGAAAGGGAATGGAAGAAAAATGACAGAAATGAAACCAGAAAGGCTCTAGACTAACTATAACCACACCCAAGCTTGGCCCAAATTTTAAAGAAGTTACAGAATTCAGTTTGTTTCTTTTAAATGTCAGTGGTTTGTGCCATCTGAAGCACTGACATTTAAAACCACCTCATTCTTAATATTTAAAATCTTGTTATCCCTCACAGCTCAGCCTACCGTTATTCCACCCCTCATGCCTTCAACTACGCACCACCCACTGGTGGCGGTCTCTCCCAGAGGCAGCGCTCCACTTCTACACCAAATGTCCACATGGTTAGCACTACCCTGCCTGTAGACAGCAGCGTGATCGAGGTAACTACACACCATATGGGCCCCTTGGGTGCTCCTGTAGGTTCAGGCAGTCACTCCTAAAATATCTTGTGCTTGCAAGTGTTCTTGCCCTCCATTCCAATGATCTTTGAGTTGCTTTTCTTTTTCCTACTTATCTACCTGAGTGTTAACTAAACCACTCAGAAGGGCTCGGTCTGTTTTTCAGCCCGATAGCATCCTGTTTTAACAAATTTTATTATCTGTGACAATTGACTTCCCCCTGGTTCGTTCTAGCTTCTGCTTTATTGCAGCTGCTGTTCTTGCATAATCAGCTCAATCATTTTGAATGCTTTGTAGATCTTTTCCCCAGTTTCTGTCCAGGTAAAACCTGGAAATCCATTTTGTCTTTGTTCTTTCCTCACTTTCCTTTGCTCTGTCCCTTTGCCTCCTGTCTCTTCACTGGCCTGTTGTATTGTACCCTTCTGGGGAGTAGCTAGACTGCCTGAATACCTCCCCCAGCTCCTGGTGCCATAGATTCTGGCTGAAGAGGAAAGTAGGTATTGTGCACTTCTCCCAGTCTTTTGTTGAGGCCTCACCTGAGAGTCCAGAAAAGGTTAGAAAGCAGAGTGTCTGTGTGCAGTCTCAATGGCATGCCTTGCAAGCAGGCTATCTGCATTCACATCTCTTAGATGTACTGTCAAACCATGAGTGACAGCACAGCACAAGGCCTGGTGTTTGCACAAGCTAACAAAACTTTGCTTGTGGGTTTTTTTTCTTTGTCTCTTCAGGATGCAATGCGTGATCATGACTCGGGTAAGTCTGCATTTCATTAGCTTCATGTGTTGTGCAAAACAAAAAGTTCACAAATTATTTTGACTAACTGAATATCTCACGATCTCCTGCTCCCTCTAGTGTTTTGTTGATATGCTCACTGAGCATTAACTACCATCATGCATGAAAAGAGTAGGGATGGGAATTCACAATTTCACAATTCCGATTCCATTTTTGATTCTGTTTAACAATTCGATTCTTTATATCAATTCTCCTATCGATTCTTATTTTTTAAAAAGGAGAACACTAAGGTCGATTAACTTAGAACTTTGTTTTATATCTTCTCTTTGAACAAGATAGAAATTTAGGAGTAGCATGGCCTTACAAACCCAACAGTGAGATATTAAGAGATCCACAGCCTTTGATGGGGTGTCACGGGGTCCCCAGGAAAAAAAAATGCAAATGTAAAATATTAATAAAATAAATATTCTTCTGTTGCAATAACAAAGTATAACATAAATTATTCTGTAGCAATTACACAAGAATATCCAGTGATGTCCCTGCCTGCAATTAAACACATACACTTACCGAAAATCGGGGGCATCTGCTGTGGCAAATGGGTGCAAGCCTTTTACCACAAACTTAGTCACTGCTCGGTGACATTCGTCTATCCTGGCCTGAAAGGAGACGCTACTGGTAGACTGCAGCGAGAACTGCCAGCATCTGAGCCAGCCAGACTCTGTCACTCTCATCATGGTCACCTAAATGCAGCGCACGGTAATGGCAGGTTTTGTAATAAGGCAGATCGCGCTAACATAATATGCAATGTTAGTTGATTATTTACCTGCCATGTTAACGGGAGAGGACGTGCAAACATTACCGCTGCTGCTGGGTTGAGATTCACGAGTCCAGAGCGGAATTAAAAACACAACATTAATTTAAAGTTATCGCGTGTCTTGTGAGCAAATGCTTTTGCATATTCGTAGTGTTTCCTCCCTTTAACGAAATATCTACTTTGCAAGTATTGCAAGTTGCCCTGTTGTCATCCGTTCTCATAAAGTATAACCAAACTTTGGAGCGTTTGTGCCGCTTAGGCGCCGTGTTTCCTATTAGGTAAATGACGCTACGCAACGTAGCGACGTCATTCGAGGCGACTGGAATCGATAAGGGAATCGTTTGCAAAAATGGCAAACAATTCCAATTAATTGAAACAGTGGGAACCGGTTCTCAACAATCACTGGTTTTCGATTCCCATCCCTATAAAAGAGTGAACTTGATGAGATGCCTATATAAAATATAACCTGGATCCATATCATTCACTAAGTCTTCTATGCTTAATTCCTATATACTCTTTTGCTTTGTATTCCTGAAGCGGGGAGTTCACCCAACCAGAGTCCTACAGGCTGGACCCAATCCCAATCCAAAACCCCTGCACCTGCCCAGCGAGAGAGGGCCCCATCCCTCAACACTCAGGACAAAATTAAAATAGTAAGTTTTGGTTTTTTTGGTATCAGACAGTTTGGTGCACTCTTGATTTCCCCTTCAGAATGAAACCTTATGATAAAAGTGTATTTCTGCTTTGTATGACATCAGTTGCATCTTTTTGATTCCTGTTTACTCAGAGGCCTCGGGATAAGCGTGACTCCAGTTACTACTGGGAGATTGAGGCCAGCGAGGTTTATCTGCACTCCCGCATTGGTTCCGGCTCTTTCGGAACTGTATTCAAAGGAAAATGGCATGGTAGGAATGAGCTGCAGATGCTACACACCATCAAGTGTATCACTTCCTAGAGTTTCCTGACAGAAAAAATAAACAATGAGCAGAGTGAATGCAGAATTGCTGGTCATACGAGTTTTGTGGATTGCTGTAGGTGATGTAGCAGTAAAGATTTTAAAGGTGACAGACCCTACACCAGAGCAGTTCCAGGCATTCAGAAATGAAGTGGCCGTCCTCAGGTGAGAGTGCATAAAAATGTTTTTCTTACCAGCATTAAGATTTTCAGGTGTTTTTAATATTTTATATTTTTGACTTCTTATTGAGTCATCTACATTTCAAATGTTTTTTCTAATCTTTGATATGGTGATTTCCCCTTCCTTTCTGCATCTGGTCACAGGAAAACACGACATGTCAACATCCTGTTGTTCATGGGTTATATGACTAAGGACAACCTGGCCATTGTGACACAGTGGTGTGAGGGTAGCAGCCTCTACAAGCACATACATGTCCTGGAGACAAATTTCAAGATGATCCAGCTCATAGATATTGCCAGGCAGACTGCTCAGGGCATGGAGTAAGTTGTACAGAATCTCACTTCTTTCTTAAAATCAAATCCACAATAACTGGGATATAATTATTTTTTTCTTCATTTTCAGCTATCTTCATGCAAAGAACATCATTCACCGAGACATGAAGTCAAACAGTATCCTTTCTATTGGTTTTTCAGTGTCTGTTAATGAAAAAAAACAAACCCAGAAAAACAAAAATGTATCCACCTGGTGTACAGGATGTGTTTTTCCTTGACTGTAGTGCAGACATTTTCTTGCATGAAGGGCTAACAGTAAAAATTGGCGACTTTGGTCTTGCTACGGTAAAAGCAAGGTGGAGTGGCTCACATCAGGTCGAGCAGCCTTCTGGATCCATTCTTTGGATGGTTAGTAACACCATATGGTGCTGATCCAAAGTTACATTTTTTAATTATCATCTAATGATGCAATTATCATCATCTTTTTAAAAAAAATTATCATAGATTATATAAAGCATTGAAACATGCTGGGACTGTCAGTCATTGAGGAATAAGATTATTTTAACTATGTTAAAGTTTGAAAGTTCATCCCTAAGAACTTAATTCTGCTGTAGCAACAAGTGGGCTATATTAAGGGACTTGATGAGTTGTGATTAGATAGTAGCATTAAACCAGCTATTCATCTATTTAAAAAACCTGACTTGGTTTCTTTTTCTATGTTTACAGGCTCCTGAGGTTATCCGGATGGAGGATAATAATCCTTACAGCTTCCAGTCTGATGTCTATTCCTATGGAATTGTTCTCTTTGAGCTCATGACGGGAGAGCTCCCATACTCCCAGATAGGAAATAGAGATCAGGTAAAGATGTTTAAATGTATTACACTAATGGTTTGAGAGTATATCACTGCATCTTTGATGACATTAAAGCACTTAAGTTTCTTTTGTCATACAAATAAAAGTCTCTTGGCTAGAACATTGATTTTGTTTGACATAGTGTTAACTTAAGGGTTCCAGTGCTGTATGCCTGCAATCAGACACATGTCTAAGCTGTAGCTCTCTGCAAACCTAGGCTAGAAGGTGGTGGAAAGACACTGTGTCACTGTCTGAAGGGGGTTGTGGAGCTGGCCCAAGGCCCACTGTGGAACAGAGGCGAGCGCCATGGAGCCACTGGCCTAATTTTAGACCCCGTAACACAACCCTGTATGTGTGTGAGAAAAGGGGAGCATGGGTGTGCATATGTGCATGTTTAGGTGTTTTTGTCCTCTCGTAGACCACGAGTCCTGCCCTGGGTCATATGTGGCGTCTTACTGAATTTACTTCACTGTGTTTGTATTCAGATTCAATTAAAACCTTTGCACAGTGCACCCATAAATGTTATGATCCACTATTCTTTTCTGTTCTCCTTGATACTGTAGCATGACTTTGAACAGTGCTGATCTGGCAGGCACATAGAGTACGTGTCATCCTTTATCTCTGCAGCATCATGCACTCATGCCATATCTTTATCTGCAAGATGGACTGATCAAGCACTGATCAGTCGTCCACTACAGATGTACTGGCTTTAATCAAATTTTCAGTTCTAAAATACTTTAAAATGTGATTGCTGTTCTACTCTGTCTGCTATTTCTGACTTTCCCGTTAGATTATCTTCATGGTGGGAAGAGGCTATCTATCTCCAGACCTCAGCAAGCTCTATAAGAACTGCCCCAAAGCCATGAAAAGGTTGGTGGCTGACTGCACCAAGAAGTCCAAGGATGAGAGGCCACTCTTTCCACAGGTGAGCTACTCTCATGGCAGTTGTAGATCATCAAGCTCAATTGTTAGCGTTTTGTTTAACCCTGTTTAAATCTCTCTTCTTTTTTAAAAAAATTTAGATCTTGTCCTCCATTGAGCTTCTCCAGCATGCCCTCCCTAAGATAAACCGCAGTGCCTCAGAACCGTCCCTGCACAGAGCCACTCACACTGAGGATATTAATGCCTGTACTCTGACCAGAGTGCCTGTTTTTTAGAGGCTCAGACAGCACTACCCTTCCTCCTCGGCTTCCGCTCACCCACCTCCTCTGCCTCATCGACTTATATGAATTAGCTCAGACATTCAGTATTCCCAAATTCTCCGTAAAGATGCTAATGTAGCTCGACAGACACATATCCAGTCATACAAGACATACATACATGCTAATCAGTAAATTGTGTAAGAAAAAGAGGAGAGAGGGAAGTGCATCTGCAACTATGGAAGGGATTGATTAGTGTTGGATTGCATTTGGATGTACACATGAAGAGGATGGCATAAGATACGTCAAGGTGATGTCTTGGTTATCACCATATATATTTTAAATGTATGCCAGGGCTTCATGCTGGCATTGGATTTGGTATAACTTGTAAATAAATGCACGCACACCTACCTAAGACAACCATGAATGGACATTGAAGAAAGCTCAAGACAGATGTTTCTCTCAGTTTGGGCTCTGTGATGTGAAGCCTGTTCTCCTACCAGAATGTTCTGTTCTCTGATGAAAAGGACTTATTAAGCTTACCTGCCTTAAGAGGAAATGAAGCCTGGATTAAGATCCTGCACAACTTCACCTCCTCCTGTTATCACAAAGCAGTTGGATGTAGTCCATTTAGTTGCACAGTAGTAGTTGATTTATATTTTTATTTTTTTGCGTTGTCTTAAATGATAATGGAGTAGACGTGGGGGGATTTTTGTCTTTGTTTTTGTGTTGTTGTTGACTTCTTTTAATTGTCTTTATTTTTTGGGGTCCTTTTGGATGAATTATAGTCTGTCAGACAGCTGGCATATGTGATGTTGGATACATGCACATTTTTCAAAGCAAATGCAATGGATATGTTTCAGCAGTCTGCACAAAGGTGTCATACCTCTGAGTAAACCGATACCCACACGTCTTTATCACTTCTTACATTGTTAGGTTATGATGAGCTGGACATTAGGCAGTTGTCTTAAATATTTAAAATTCTTTGGAAACTAATTTGTATTTGGTTACCATGTCACTTTCAGGCAGTTAAATGTTTTATTGTGAACTTGGTGAGAAAGTTGTTTATTTGATATTTTAATAAAAATTAAGTTAAATTCCTTTGCCAAAATAGACTATATGGATCGTCTTTGTAACTCATATGGACATGTGGGTAGTTCTGTGAGATTTTGGACCGTAACATATTTTATTGTTTTTTGCCTCCACGGTGGGTTTTTCAATCACTCATATGTGATAGAAGTATAGACTTTCAGCTTTAATACAGAAAGTTGTATTAGCTGTTGAAGAATTAGTCATTTTTATATACAGTCCTCTACTTAAGTGAATGGACAGTTGACTGGGGAGCTGTTTCACCTGTTACTTCAATATTCCCTGACAAGTTAAGCTGATAGAAGATTATTTCAAGTTGTATTTATATACTGTTCATTAGAGCACAAAATATGCCAGTGAAAGAGGCCATCATTAAACTGAAAAACCAAAATAAATCACAAAACTTTTGTAGGAGTCTGGTACAATATTTACAAGAAGAAATGCACAGGCCAGTTCAGCAACTTCAAAAGGCCTGAAAAACCACAGACAACAAAGTGATTGCAGAATTTTATATTTTCTAAAGAAAGACCACAATATCTAACCAAGTGAAAAATACTCTTGAGGCAGATGTGTCATTTAAGAGATGGCTTCATGAATGTAAATAGAAACTGTTGAAAACAGTTTAAACTAGTTGCTCTGAAGAACTGGAAAGAGAGTTTAAACTTTGCCAGAAAACCTCTAAGAGCCTCCACAGCTCTGGAAAAAAAATCTTTGGCTAGATGAAACTACCAGATTAATTTGTACCAGAATTTTAGGAAAGAAGTGTGGACGAGAAAAAAATCTACCACATTATCTGTCAAACATGGTGGAAGCAGTCTTCAAGGATGGGCATATAATGCTGCCAATGAAACTGGTTCATCAGTGTTTATTGATGATGTGTACAGGGTTATACACCCTGCTCAGATTCAGCCAAATGCTGCAATGCAAAGCTAATTGGGGGGAACTTTGCACTGAAAATGGATAAAGACCAAAGCAAACTGTAAAAGAAACTCGAGAGTGTTTCAAGCCTGAGAAATGTTATGTTCTTCAAGGGCCAGAGCATGGTTTTCAGTTACTGAAGACAAAACAAATGGCAGAGACACAAACAAGCAGCAACAGAAACCAGCTGGAGTGATGCTTATGAGTTCTAGACTTCAGGCAGTCATTGAGTGAATTTTCATGAAGGTTTTAAAAAT
This sequence comes from Neolamprologus brichardi, assembly GCF_056152115.1. Lineage (NCBI taxonomy): Eukaryota > Metazoa > Chordata > Actinopteri > Cichliformes > Cichlidae > Neolamprologus > Neolamprologus brichardi. The sequence goes on from NC_142123.1 coordinate 23,352,153, forward strand.
TCTATGTATATTTGAAATTATATTAGTTTGTCCAGTTACTTTTAAGCCTCTGAAAATGGGGGATGGGGAGGAAATGTACAAAAAAATTGAAGCCATCCTTCAGCAGTAAATGTAATTTTTGTTAAATCTTTTGAATTCAAGCTGAAAGTCTGCGCTTCAATCACTTCCCAATAGTTTGATTTAAAATTCACTATGGGAGTGTACAGAGGCAAAGTTACAAAAAAAAAAAGACTTGACCAAAACTGCATATTGATTAAAAATACTTTAAGTCCAGCAATGAAAACAGGTGATGTAGACATTATTATTGCCTTAGTTCTTGTTCACTAGCACAGCAAAATCCCACGCATGTGTAAGAGTTTGTGGCATGCTGTAATGTTTGCTGTAGCAGGGGCAACGTGCTGCAACCTCACAGGGGATACAGTCCAGACACGCCACCAAGGGATTCCACCATTGGCTGATGACACTGTGCACTGTATAGCCACTGGCAGACTCAGCGGAACAACAATCATTCAGCAAGGGAGGGACATGTGGTGGAAAGAGAGAGGGCAGTTATTTTGTTTTAGTGTAAACATCCAATGTGCAGTTCCTACTGGGCAGGACCACTTAATTGGTTTAGTCCCAAGAGCAAATTTATAGTAAATATAGGGGGGAAATGACCATGCTCTAAATGTGGAAAGTTTTGTTTGTATGTGGCCCTTTGCATTGAAGACAGCAGGAAACAAGAGGGAAGCTCTTTGAGTTCTTCTTTTGTTTTCCTTTAAATGATGTGTTCAGAAAACCCCAGCACAGGGGGGAAATACAGAATGACGTGATCAAAGGTAGAGCAACACAACAAGAGCAAACTCTTAGGTCAACCACTAGTCATCTATTTTTACAACTGCTATATGTGTTTATCTGTTCTATTTCTGCAACCTGACAAGCCACACAAGCTGGTTAAAATGAAGTCAACAGATCCTAACTGCCCTACTTTCTTGGCGTACAATAGCACCATCTACTGGTTTTTCATAGGTGTTGATAGTTGTCAGTAGAGGAAGATGTAATGTCATCAGAAGGTATGTACTTTATCACAAAACATCCCTACTGGACATATATAAATTGCAATATCACGATACACCGCTGCAATAATATTTTTCTGATGTAGCAGGGTGAGATGAGTCTGCAGTAGTTTCCTTTAAAACTGCTACTTTCGACAGTTTAGGTATGTGGGTCCAAGGACCGAAATGTATCTTCTCTTTTTTTCTTGGTCACAAATTTTTTTTTAGGTTAAATTTATTCATTTATTTATTTATTTTGGTAGAAATGTCCTCATTCATAGACATCTGAATTAACCGGATAATCTTTTTGGTGAGGGCTCACATGCTAAAAAGGTTGAAAAGAATGTTATTCATTGCCAGTGCACAAAAGAGCATTAAGAAACAAAAATATTGTTTATTTGTGAATAAAATTGGAATTTTGTGCTAAAATTCAAAATCCTATTTTAAGAAAAAAGTTGAAATGTGGAGATTAAATCTGTTGTTTCAAGTCAAACATCTACCACAGATTATACCTTCTATAAAATGCCTTGTGTGCATGAGTTAGTGAAGTTTACTTCAGAATCAGTATTGGTAACAGGAAATATAGGTTTAAACAGACAGAAACTAGAAATACTTTGAGGTAAAATACAGTTAGAATACAAGCATTTGAACTTGTAACGTAATGAAGTGTAATGAACTGCCACTGTAAGTATAAAGAGAGCAACATAATAGCTGGTCTACAAATGTTTTTTCAAAACCTTTTAAGAAAGAATATGAAACCTATTAAATCATCCAAAGCAGAACACCAGAAGCCATCACTGCCCTTTAGACAGAGCTAATGTAAGAAAAAACAAAACAAAACAAAGCCTATTAATAATGCTTTGTGATAAAAACTGTCCATTAAAAAAATTCATGAGGAATCAATCATATGTGGATAAGCCATGGATCACAAAGGGAATAGAGAGTGCATGTATAAAGGACGATGCACTATAATAGGATGTTTTTAAAAGTAGAACTAAGTAAAATACATTAAAATAAATAAATATTTAGTGACTCAGTGAAAGGGAATAATTACAAGATATTTTAGCAGTAACTTAAGAAACATGGACAGTTCTTGACACCCTAACTAAAAAAGTTGTGAAAAAGCAAACGATCCTAATTACACTGTAAAAATAATATAGATAAAACTAAAGATCTTAATTGTTGGCTATAACTTAGCTAATGAGATTGTGGAGTAGAGGAGATAAGATGTGAACTTATGCGAACTTAAGAAACATTAATTTAAAGAAAAGCAATAGTAAGGACAAATATGAAAGGGGTGTATATCTATTCGAGGGGTAAACATGTGGAATAACTGTGACAAGCAAGTAAGACTGTGTAGTTCAGTATCTACATTTTTTTTTAAAAATGCTTAAAAGTCAGATGGTAACTAATATCATTGTTTATGAAACATTTTATTTTTAAATTTTACACCATCTGATAATTATTCTGAAATTATTCTTTTCTTTGATCTTTGTTTTGGGAGATCTAGTTCAATAAAAAATGTTGCCATCTGAAATATGCTTTAAGTAAAAGGGGAAGCTGTAATAACCTTAAACTCCAGTCTACACCTTATAGCCTCCCCACAAAGACAGACAGGGCACAACGAGATGTATTCTTCTCTGCCATTAGACTAATGGAGTTTCACAAACGACCTGAAAACATGTCGTACCAATCTTTGATTTATCTGACGTTGTCTGCCAGACAGCTACTTGCCTTTCAAGGGTTTTACCTTCTATAAATAATAAGTAATAATAAATAGAAAGCAATTAATTTCCTTTTTTAGCTGCATAGTTGATCGCTGTATTCTTGTGATGCCAGTGAATGTATTCTGTGAAAAATTGAAGGTACACTATGCAGCTCAAGTGGCTAGTTATGCAATCTTACAAACTAAGATACTATATATAGTCTTTTTGTACCTCAACTCCACCAGCAGATGGCAACAATAAAGCTCAATTTTTCTGTTCCTTTATTCTTCAGTTGATTTACAGAAACATAACCAGTCACGTTTGAAACAAGCGCATTCTAGATCCAGCTCGTCACATAGGATGAAATATAACTTTTTATGGTCTTATATTATTGTAAACTGAATAAATTTAGATTTTTATTTGATAATAATATATTTGGTTTCATTACACATTTAATATATTTTTATTAGGTTTAAAATTTTAAGTAGGACACAAGTAGGATGTCACGTTCGGCATTTGTGGTGGTAATGTGTTAGTAGTTTTTAATTAATTAATCCGAAAACAGTCAGCTTGATTGACAGGTTTGATTTAATTTAATTTATCCCCTTTATTCACATTTTTGCAAAAAAACAAAAAACATCTATATAACATGTTAGAATTGGGTGCAATTAATGACATTCAGAGAGGCTGCTGTTTATTGCAGGTCACTTTTACATTTTCCTTCATTAGTGGTGATCCACTGTGATCTTCACCAGATGGTCAGTGCAGCGTGCCCCTACAGGCCACAAAGTGTTCGTGTTGAGCAGCAGCTTGGCAGACAGCTGGCAGGAGTCTGGACAGAAGCTCCTCAGCTGGAGCTTCAAGAACCCACATTCATTCCTCTTGAGTTCTTCAGAAGCTTCAACCGGCCAGGTCAGTCTGCTTGTAGTGAGGAGAAAGGACCATCTGTAAGTCTGACAAATGCTGCCTGTGGAACATATTTTATCTGTGGGAGACAGCTAATATTTGTTCAAACAGATAAAATTAATCTGCTGTGTGAATATTGATATCTTCTAAAGTAAACAACAGACTTGATAGTCATCTAACTCCAGTAGAATTCATAGCAAAGCTATGCATCTATTATAATGCAGGATGGCTTCTGTAGCCATGTCAATTATTCATTGATCATCTGTCGGCAGAAAAAATTATTAGTGCTGACTGTTGTTCTGTGCAGCCACTCATATCAGGAAGAGAATGAACACACCACAGCACAAATTAAGTGAAAAGAATGAAATATTATGTTCATGAAGACTTGATATAAACCTATTTAAGTATAGTTAAATGTTTAAAAATTTATAGAATGCATATTCCAAAAAGTGTTGTTGTCCTACTGGAGAATTTTTCTTTCTGCTCACCTGATCTGAATCTGAGGTTGACACCGAATGTGTTTTTGTGACATCAAAAGTGATTAGCCAGGCATGGTCTAACAACCATGGTCTGCAACATGTATTCTGGAGACTCCAGGGTTAATCTTTTCAATCAGACAGCAGATGCTCTGTTATTTCAATCTTTCAATAAGAAAACAGGACTAGAATGAGAATACAATCTAGTCCTTACTGCAGAAGAAAGCTTAATAAGATACAAATAGTGGAATACTAATACTAGAAACAAATAACTGAGCTGTAAATACAAGCGATGCATTTTTGTCCAAATTTTCTCACATACACCTCAAAGGTATGAACAGAGTTACAATTAAAAATTCTCCTGCAACCACTTTTTATGCAGAGTATTTTGTAATTATTGTAATAGTCATTTTATATCACCAGAAGACACAACAGTGCAAGGTGCAAAAAGTACACAAATGTCTAAAACTGTACTATTGATGATAACAGGTAACAGGTGATGCTAGTGTATATAGGTAAAATATAACACTAGCTTTACAATCAGAAAATCGAAAGTAAAATGTCCTCATAGTTACACTTGAAATACATTCCCTGTGGGGAAAAAAACCTTTTGCGATTTCAGCAATTTTGTGACGATGCAAAAACTGAAAATGTAAATTTTCATGTTTTCAATTCTTTATTTATATCGTTTTTTGTATGTCTTGTCATGGTAGGCCTCAGAACACCAGGCACTTTTCTGTTTATCTTGCAACATGTTGAATGATACAGGTTGAAAATTACTTATTTTTTTCAGAAAATAAACTTCCTGTAGTTGCAGATGGGCTGTGTCTTCACTGAAAATGCAGGAAAAGCGCATTTCTTTCATTCCAGAGGCACTCCTTAGAGATTGGGATTTACTGAAAAACAGGAAAATCATAACCTTTTAGGTGCAGAGTCAATCAGCATGTGTGTGGTTGTGTGTGAATTCATGCAAGAGTATATTTGCTCTCTGAATAACTGGAAACCAGAGCCCTGATGTGAGCATTGATGGCAGAATCTATGTATTCCTATTTCATCTTTGGAGGTCATTGTTGTTTTTCCTCACTGTCATGCTCTTTTTGTAGTGGTTTTGGTGATTTATAGCTCTGTGTGGATAGGTAGAAGTGTTTTTATGGAGAAACTGAAGTGTTGGCTTCAATCCTGGAACTTGAGTGCACTGAAAATATTAAAGTTTTTGAATCTTAAGTGTCTACCTTAGACTTTCTTGGTACAGTGTCTGAAAAACTCTGCTATGCTTTGGATTTTTTTAACGCTTTATGGAAGACTTGAGTATGAGCTTTAGAGCAGGTGTTTGTGAAAATAATAATTATGATTGTAATCACAGCTATGGAGACAAAATGATAAATGAAAGCTTCATATGTGTTCATATGTAGAGTAGCCAGTTCTCCATGATTACTGTTTTATTTATTAACTTGTCTGATACAAATAAAATATCCCACATTCTCAACATATAAGACAAACAGCACAATATGAAGGCACAAAGCAGAGGAGATGTGTTATCACCATCTCTTTCACAATATAGATATAGTTTCATGCATTGGAAGCATCGCAGTATGTGCGCTTAGCAGCTGAACTTTTGCCCACTAGACTGTGTAATTTAGATGAGTATGTCATATTACCCAGTGTTGCCATAATGAATAAAATTATTAAAATATCATCGTAACACACACGAGGACACAGACCAAGCATGTATTGCAAAGGAAGCTTTATTGCCAGTGACAGAGGTGGAATTTCCAGAGAGGATTTTTTCCCCTCTACAATATATTGTCCTCTGATCTTGATACGAACAGCTCAACACTGGCCTCAGAAGTACCACGGTCTTTAACGCATACAGTTCACTAGGTCTGAAGACACAAGTTCCACCTCAACACAGTGACCAAATAATCACAATCACCGACCAAGGTGTCACCATGCAGCTATTACTGATGGGGTACCTCTGCATGTTCTTCCTTTGAAAATCATTGTCATGGCATACTTCCTATTAAACAGAACAACACATCCAATAAGCCGCAGGCATGGCTTTTACAAGGACACGCTCACAGTTACAATGGCACTTTATACAACTTAGAAAAAGACTGCACACAGAACTTGCTGAACATGTTTTATACTGTTGTAACAAACAAATTGTTGGAAAATGGTGCAGATTTATTTTTTACAGTTGATTTGGTTGCTTTTTAGCTGTTACACCATTTAATGTATTGGATATACGAAATGGCTTCCACACAAAAGCCACTGGACAACGATCGATTGTCTAAAAAAAACAAAAAACAAAAAACCAACAACCCACTTGTCTAAACACAATTTAATGCATGGATGGCTATAGCTTTGTCGTATCAATTTGATGATTGGTTGGATTAAAAAAAATACATTATTGTTCTAAAAGAGTCAAAATGAATAAATAAATTATTGCAATTTCCAACATCTCACAGGAATCTTTGAATGGCAGTAACGGGGACACAGTACTACTACCGGAATCCAGACTAAATCTCAGAGCACTTGCACTGTTGTCATGGCAACACCACCAATGATAGCTGATCTCCAGAGTGAGAGTAAGGAATGGAGGGGGCAAATCATACATTACACAGCTTTTTATTATCAGAAACAATGTCTGCCTCCACACAACAGCTTGAATGCAGCGTCAGTTCACTGCTGTGTGACTTACAACAAGCAATTTGAAAACATAACTGTTATCTTGGAGCGCTCTGCTCTGATTAAATTGCACACTCCGTGTGACAGCCGCAGAGTTAACGGTCTCATCACTGGTACTTACGTTGTGGGTTACTGGAGTGCAAAGACTGATTAAAAGTAACCGATATGTTCTTTGGTTCAAAATATATAGAAGTTGTCTGTAGACACCTGCACACCTTCTGCATAATAAAATCATCAATACATCTTAGACTAATTCTATTATCGATTAAATATCTATTAAAACTCTGTATAATCTCTTTTCTAGTGAAACTAGTAATGAAAAAGAGAAAAAAAAGATTTTGGAAAGGCAATATACTGTATGTCTCTACTGCATGTCTACACTTTATCCTGTACAACTTATAATATGCATTTCTTATGACACATTCACAATGCATGAATCACAGGGAACACAGCTTAGATAAATACAGCGGTGTAACAGCGATGTTACGTGAACATCCCACTTGATCAGACATTTATAACTGACTTGCACCTGCCTTTCTATCAATCATGCAAAACAAATGAAAAAAAACTCTATTTATTAGTATTAGTACGAAAATAATCACTACTACAACCATACACACCCACTGTTTACATATTGAGATATACACAAGTTTCAAACTGTACAATCTTCCACAGTTTGAACAATATTTAAAGGTACACACCAAAACAAAAAGAAAGGTGGGAAGGGCAAATGAAAGATCCATAGCTGGGTTAAACGAGTAGCACAGAGCAGCACCGAACTCAGTGTAGGCACAATCTGCTTTTTACATCATCAACAACAGCCCCAAAGAAAAACCACAGCTACTGTAACACAGGTGTCCTATAAAAGCACACTTAAATCAACAGGTCAACAAGTAGACAGTACGTTTTGACACTGCATAGAGTTTAAAACACAGTCCAGGCCAGCACTCATCTGTACTGAGCTCACGCCACCAAAAAATTTGACTCTAGCTATGAGCATCCACACACGCACACACACATACACACGTCTGTGCATGTGTTCAGCAGGTACATCGCTGTTATCTAGACTCTCAGATATCCCCATTCTACTGGGTTACTCAGTTGGCCTGGACTGGTTTCGGACCCACTGCAACGCCATTACAGTCAAGAATGTACTGCAGACAACCTTGAGGCGGGCGCCCAGCACCGTTCTTGGTGGGTTCACCAGTAATCTCTCCCTTCTGGCCGGTCCCCTAAAAACAGAATTTTTTTTTTAGGAATTTACTCATTCAACAGTTAATTGGTGAAAAATTATAACAACTAATTTTTTAAAAAAATCTTATAGTACACACCACTGACAATATTCAAAAACATAAACAAAAACAAAACTAGCACAACGCTACTGCTTCTAACTGCTGTGCCTGTGTGTTGCTGTACCTGGGATGGTTGTATGGTGGTGGGTCTCTTAGGAGCATTAGCTTCTTTCTCCACTAACTCGTTCATTTTTGCTAGCACCATGTCTGCAATGAGCTGTCGATCCTCAGCCTGGTGTTCACCTACCAGCGGCATGGAAGAACCAACCACCTATGACAAGTGGAAGATAGTTACAGTAGGGAGACAGCAGAGGGCAGTGTCTTGTGAAAAGCTTGGCCTAATATAAAATGTGACATTCATGTCAAACAGTATATTCAGGATGTTTCAAATGCACAAGTTCACTTTTAAACATGACAGTCTTAGATTCCTACCTCAGTGATGTAGTCTCTGCCATCTTTCCCATGGATAGCTTTAACTGCACAAATATCCAGACCCCCGAAAATCTCTGAGCAGGTGTCAACCCACATCTTGTACCTAACAAAAAAAAAAAAAGTAACTTGAAACCAACTAAATACATTTAGGCATACAGACATTGCCAAGATGACCGGTTGAAATTTAAGTTGAGCAACTCTAGGCAAAAATGCTTTGTTGATGCCAAATATAGGAAGAGAATTGCCAGAGTGTTTTGAGCTGAGAGAGCCAACAGTAACTCCAATAACCATTCTTTGGTTAGGTATGGAGAAAAGGATCTCTGAATGTACAACACATCAAACCTTGAAGCACCAGGTGTCACTCATGTCAGCTAAGAACAGGAAACTGAAGCTACACCAAAACTAAAAAATAATGCCTGTCTGATGAGTCTTAATTTCTGCTTTAATACTTAGATGGGAGGGGCAGAAACAACATGAAAACATGAATCCATCCTGTCTTGGATTAATGATTAAGGCTGGTGGCAGTGCAATGATCAGGGAGTTTTGGTGTAGCTTCAGTTTCCTGTTCTTAGCTGACATGATTGACACCTGGTGCTTCAAGGTTTGATGTGGTGTACATTCAGAGATCCTTTTCTTCATACCTTTATTTATTTAATTACTTGGTACTAAAGGCCTTTAGTACCAAGTGAATACCATTTAAACACCACAGCCTACATGAGCATTGTTGCTGACTATCTATCCCTTTATAACCACAATGCTTACATAAACATCAAACACTGACTGTAGCATTCTCACCTATCAGTCATGGCCACTTGTTCAAGCATAGCTGAGCCCGTGTTGGTCTTCCAGTTACCAGATATGGAAGTTCTCCTGATATGGGTAAATTGCATAAATTCAAGCAATGTCAGCCCATCTTCTGTTTTATTTGTAATGCCAAGTGTTCTACATACATGTAAGCTTTGTAGTCGGTGCCAATCTTCTGGATTCTGATATCGTACTTGGAGTCAATGAGAGGCTCTGTGGTGGTGTAGGTCTGGGTAAGAGCCACAACACTAGCTATGTCCTGGAACTTACTGTGGTTGTCCACCTTCACCTGTGCACAAAATGATTAGACAGGAAATAGTAAAATATTGAAAAAAGATAGTTGTTTTAATGAAGAGTATATCCACAGTCTGCATACTTTCATATTATTGCAACAGGAACAACCTGTATACCTTTCCAATACCAGAGTGGGCGTGTCCAATCTTCACAACAACAGGAAACGATGGCATGCTTACCTAAAGTAACAAGTTATAATTTGAGATACTTCTTACGTTATCCCTTCACACATTAACAAAGTTTTTAATGTCAATAACAAATAAAAACATTTTCAATTTGTGCAGTAAAAATGGGGGAGATGACATGGTTCTCACCATCTCCTTGTAGTTTGGGTAAAAAGTCTGTTCGATCAGAGGGAACTTCTCAGGACCTAACTTTCTGCAGGTGTTGATAAGCTGGGCAAACTGCACATGCATAAAGGTAAACAGACATATATAGAAATAACCGACAAACATACAAAAGTTGGAAATTGTTTCACAGAATTTTTTTAAACAATATGAAATGCAATCCAGAACCAGGGCATTCAGAAAAGATCAGTGTTTTCATCCATCTGCCTGCTACTATTGTTCTAAGTAAACCACTGCCTGACTGCTGATTGCATACCGCCCACGGCTTGTCACACAGGTTGTAGATGGACTCGAGGGAATTGATGCTTGGCACACCACCATACTGCAGGCCAATGATCAGGTTGCGAAAATCTTCATTCTGGGTCATACTGAAGGCATGTTGACGAATGAGGACAAAGTCTGGCTTGAATGACCTAAAAAATAGAATTACAGCATAGATGTGGCGAGAACTCACCATAAAAATGACAGGCTGTTTAAAGTGTTGATAACAATGTAGATAAATCAGGTAGGGACTGTTGGTGTATATATATTGATTTTAAAAAAGAAAGCGAAAGTGACTCTGTCATTTTGTTAGATTAACTGGTGAAGATGAACTATGGGATGTGAAGTAGATAAGAAGTGTGCAAAGTAAAGGGCTGCATGACTGTATGGTTAGATGTGACTTGCAGTCTAAAGTACTTTGAGTAAAACTACAAAAGTGCTACATAAACAGCACTTTACATTGCATCTTCTCTGTGTGTGTTTGCATGTGTCTTACCTGACAACCTTGGTACCATTTCTCAGAACCTGCATGTTAACATCGCAGGTTCCATTTGCATGAGCTATGACATTGATCTCGTTGAATTCAGCCTAGGGAGTTGATCGTTGGAAAAGAGAACAGTGCATTTAAACTTATGAACTTGCATACTCTGCACTCAAAGCGTACTTGCAATGGATTTCATTTGGCTGATGAATTGTACCTGTTCCACTTTGATGTCATAATCCCCAAGTATTTTCTTTCCGCGGAATAATTTGGCCCTGGGTAAAAAGAAAGCATTAACTTTTAATGTAATCACAAATACAACAACAGGATTAGAGAGATTTCCAAAATAGATTCAACTGACTGCACCTCTGAGTATAATGATCATATTAGTTTTTACTTTGCAACATATATAACACAAAATATGGCTCATAAATCACTGCTCAATATGTGCAAATGTGTGAAGTGCATGAAGTATTACAATCCAGACATGTCACTTTGTGGTTTTCTAACTGCAGATTTCCAACACCTTTCCCCCTCAATCTGGCAGGGACATCCATAAAACATTACAACACTAAATAAAATACAATAAACTGTAGTTAAAGCCAAGCCTTACACAGTCTACACAGAGGTGTAACTGAGCATTTCTGACTGCTTCGTCCAGTAACAGTGGTGCCCACGGGGATAACACGGATGATGCAATGAGGCAACATTCACTGAATTCAAAGATTCCCAAAATGGTTGCACTTTTCAGACTTGTAATTCAGCTCTTAAAAATAAATGTGACACCCCACATTTTTCGTCACCTGGATCACTTTTGAAGAGGAAGTCTTATCACGGGGTTTTACGATTAAGGTGGATCAGTGACCAAAAACTAACTGCCAAAGCCTCACAGCGATTTTGCGCCTATTATTTCTGTGTCTCTTACTGATATACAGGGGATGGCCCAGACAAGATAAGCTGTGGCCACAGATACTACTGGGACAAATCAATACTAGGGAGAGCACAAATAAAGATCCTTCCCTCAAGTTGCCGTTGTTAAGCTCGAATTTTGGTTTGAATTTCCAAAGGTTCAAGTTCATACTAAATCTAACCACCAGCTACTACAGCGCAAGTGTGCTACATAAATTATTATAGCTATATTCAAAGAAAATTTGTAGACAATATGACATTATGACGCATGATGTAAGTATATTTTGCAAACATGTTTTTCACTTCCTACTTGGTCTTCCTTTTCATTTGCATCACCCTCCTGTCACACAGGGAGGAAAAGCTGAATAATTCATTCAAAATTTAATTAGAGCATTGGGATCTACTTGGCTGCTGAAGAAAACAAGCATTAAAATATGAATCACTGCTCTAATATTTAGGAAAATGAAGAGCCTGCTTTGCACTGCAATGAATGCTCTCTGCCAACATACACAAAACAGATATTATTTCCAAAACATGATCCCTGAAATCAAGTGCATCATGCACGATAAGTTTTATTTTGTACAAATAAGCTTTTTTTTAAATCAATATTTATAATAATAATATTTTTAACATAAGGAATGACTGTATAGAAGAGGTGTGGTTATGTGATTGATTCATGGTTATTCACTGTGCAAAGAACGTCTCAGCTCAGCACACTGAAAAGGCCACCGAAGCCAGACATTTAAAGAAGTGATCTTTCAATGCTCTGCATTAATATGCATTAGAATGAGATTCTCTGGCTTACATCTATACACATTCTGTGTCAAGTTTAGCTTTTGCCCAAAAACCAATGACTTTATTTTTATATAAAGCTATATTTATTTCTTCCTTTGGATTTGACTGCTGGCTTCACACCTGCTTGGTTTGAAACGAGGAAGCATGACAGTAGATGTTTACATGGATCATTGATTTGTAAGAATCAACAGGGGTTCTTTTGACTCGAATTAAACATGAGATTAAAAAACAAATAAGAAATTAATGTTTTGTTTTCAGTGATAAAGCTTTTAAAACTACTTCAATCTGAAATATAAATAGGAAAAATTAATTAAAATTATTTTTATTTTAACCCTTTAAAGGCCAATATGTTTACATAGCTCCACAAAAAACTAAAATAAGTCATTTAATTCAACGAGAGTTTGATTATTATTTGTATTGCACCACACATAAACCATTATCCAACATCAATAGTGACACACACTTATCACTTTAGTAGCTCCAAAATTCTGTGCAATGTTCCTGCACTAATGCTCATACCTATAACTATGGCTGCAGCACAGCTGCATAAACCACCTGAGCAAGAACCAAAATAAACTCCAATTTTGTTTTGATTCTTGCTTATGAGATATCTTTGAAGCTGTGAAAGGTTACCCATGTAGTATCAAAAATTTTGTTTTCAATGGGGTATTTTTTGCCCTTTGGATAAAATGTGGCCGTTTTTGCATAGCTTAGCCATTTTAAGCTCATTTAAGGAACTGAGACAAGAATTCTAACATTCTAACATTAAAATTAATATCCTCTGTTGAATATGAGCTATATTCATTCAGCACAGCCAAAATAGCATAAAAATATAAAATGGAATGGCACACAATGTCCTCAGGATCATCTAACGTTTAAGGGGATGCTGGTTTTGGCTAAATGCTGTAAAACATTTGCCAAATTAAAGATTGCAATGAAAGACATTTTTCAGATGAGTCACTGAGGGCTTGGTAAGACAGAATCCTTGCTGAATATTAATGTCTTATTACTTTGCTTGCGTAACATTCACTCTCACATATTGGCAATGTCAGAACTGGATTAAGCTCACAGCATCTTCTTCTAATATCAGATGAAGCAGTAGACTAATTATTTTTTGGGTAATTTTTAACATTGAGCAATTCAATTAAAGAAATGATGTTTCTGAAACTGAGCTACATTATATAGTGTGTGCAAGGAACCAAGGCATCTCAGCCATTAGTCTGATAAGTAAGACAGTGAACCATCTGCTCCTCCTGTCCTGTAAAAGCAAATTATAGCACAGCCTTCCTGGAACAAAATAAACAACTCTTCATGACTGACAGCCTCATCTAACAAGTCAAACACTGGCTGAATAACAAAAAGCATCAGTCTGCGCTCTGACCCTGGTAAACACCCAGATTTTACGACACACTGTAAGTATGCTGCTTAGCTTGTTGTATAATGAAGAGAATAGAATGTCTATACTAATGTCTGCTGTTTTCTCTATATTCTAGATTTCGTGTCATTCTACGCTTACTGGGATTTTATCTTTGCCCAGCTCTGGGTACATAAAAGACATGAGATATCTAATAATAAAACATATAAGTTACAGGCAGTTAGATATGTTACAGAAACGTTCAGAAGTGAAAAATGAAAAAGAAAATATAAATTGTTGGTATTAAATGTTTTAGAAAGTAAACAGAATTTAATGGTTGAGCCTTCTCACAGATGCAATTAGCCTGGAGACCTCTCTTGATTTCAACTGTGTCCTGGGCCAGCAGGTTCTCATTAATCTTCCTTACATTTGCAGCAGTGTGCAGACAAAAGTCTGGACATCCTGCCACACAGTGAGCATGTAAGCAATACAAAGCAAAACCTTACACTGTGCCAACATTGCAAAGGAAAACAAAACATGTATTAATATAAAAACATCTATTCTGAAGCTTTTTTCACCGAATTGTTCTCGGGTAGGGTTTTTATGCTCTAACAGAATGAGTACAAAGGCTAAACAAAACAAAGCAATCCCAGCCTACACTATGTAAACTGATTTATACTGAAATAGTAACCATAAATCACTAGGCAAAAGGTCCCACAAAACCTGTCCCAAAGAAACAAAACCTAGTCAAACATGTAATACCTCCCTCGTGGTGATAATGAGCAGGCCTAAAAAAATAGATGCAGGCTTAAGAAATAGGAAGCCCTTTGAAAGCTGATCTCCAAAGTGGCTATGCACTAGATGCACATTGCAACAACAGTAAACTGCACATGTTATGAACACATCAAGCTTCAAAATGGATTTTTCTGCAATATAGGTACAGTCAGGGCAGATAATTACCTAAGGTTTTTACACAGGAGTTTCTTCATATCAGCTCCTGTTGTATACTGACAGTAAATATAATGGCACATCCTATCAGCTCAACCTACATTATCTATAAGAAGGGTCTTTGATGAAGGTCAAAACTTTAGTTTCATTTATTATATCTTGTTTGTGTGCCAGATATGCAGAGCAATATTTGATCTTCCTTTCCTCTCATAAGAAGTATAGAACAAGTGAATATAAAAGCTGGCATCCATCCTGCTGACGAGGGTCTCATCTTATTAACAACAACGATCAGGGTTTCTAATCCATTAATGGCCAGTCCTGCACAAATAAACACACACACAGTGGCATTTAGCTAAGGTTGATACATGATATAGAACAACGGTAACATACTAACCTTCTGAGACATGATGTGTTGACAAATTTTACCATGCTGTCTACCTATTACTGTATTTCTTCAACTATTGGTGTTTTCATCCATCCAGCTAAAAATTTTCTTAACTGCTTATCCACTTTAGATACACTGGGGGGCTGAAGCCTATCCCAGCTGATTTGGGGGAATAATAGACTACACCTTTGAATAAGGTGTAGTCTATGAATATGAATAAACATGTATTTTCAGCAATCTGAATAAACAAATTTCACATTGCTGAAAATACATGTAACTGCAAGATATCTTATGTGTATATGTTTAAAAGTGAAGCAAGCTGATTTTTTTCATTCTTTTTAACTGTATACCACTGTATACTCTGTGGTACACAGTTAAAAAGGCATCAAAGGCATTAAAGAGTTAAGTTACAGTTCTATGCTTTCTATGTCTAGGTGGTAACTGAAAATGACTGGATATGCTGCAGTGAAAAACATGCCACCAGTGTAAATAAATGTTTGTCATGTGGTGAGAGAGTTAATCAAATATATTCTATTGTTTGACAACACGCAAAGTAATTTCCATATAAATCCATGCATAGACTCATTTAGAACATTTTAAGTCCTTCAAGCAGTCGACTGACAAAGATGCTTGCTTTAAGCTACCTCTGACTAAGATCCCCTAGGACACGGCTGCCAGTACAACTGCTTAATGCCTTAAGGTTATTGAGGTTAAGGGTTGAGAAACATAACTATGTTATACATTTTAAGGTTGGACTCACAACTAAGAGAACCCTATGCACCATAGGTTTATTTTCTTGTCATGCCATGTGATCTTCCATCAGTGAGCGGGGGAAACCCCATTGATTGAGGGGAAGCACTGCAGTATTAGAAATAACATACAGTTCTCAATGCTGCACAACCTGTGGAACACCATTCCTTTTTTAAAAAATGGTGAAAAAATCACATTCCAGTGCAGTATTTTACCATTTTTAATTAATTAATCAGATTTTTGTACAGACAGATGCAAAACAAAATAAAACGATTAAACAAAGCATTTGCATCTATTACAAAAAAGAGCAAACAAAGGACATTTAAAGTCCTCCATCTTGGGATAATGGCATTGCTGCTGAGAATCAGTGGATTGTTTTTGATTAAGTTTTGGCTGCCTGAGTGTATTATTCTGAACACTGGCATGGTGTAACATCAAACCACAGCAGCACTCCCCATTCATCTCTGCAGGGTGCTTGATAGAGATGTTGTTTCAGCAGTTCTTTAACCATTACCTAACAGCTATATGGCTGGAACATAGAAACAATGCCTACAGCAGCATATGAATGACACAACACGAATGATATAAGAGCAGCATTTTCTCTTACCACTCCTGTTGTGGTTCATCAATGACCAGGAGAATTTTAAACTTCTTAGGTGTCGTGACTTGGGTCTGCTCCACTAGCCCTGCAGAGGCAGCTGTCTGCTTAACAACGTTGGTAATGGAACTGAAGAAACCCGATCCTGTCGACTGAACTGGCTGGGGTTTCCTCTCTGGAGCAGGGGAAGTGGCTGGAGGTGTTGGTCCAGATGTCGGAGACTTGGCAGGGGTGTTGGAGGCAGGTGGAGGAGGCTGAGCAGGATCGGGCCTCTGAAGGTCTGTCATGTAGCCATTGGGCAGGTTGGAGATGAACGTGCTGTCTGAGAGACGCCGACGCAAATAATTCATGGCTGCAGAGGAGCAAGAAGAAGAGTCAACAAGCACTGGGTGTGGAAAAGTATTCTGCCGAGAAGCCCCTGTTCTCAGTGGTACAGCTGATAATGGCTGAGCTCTCAGTGCAAACTCCCAACAAATGTATTCCCTCTCAGCTCAGTGGAGCATCCTCGAAGCTCCCCCTCACTGGCAGTGACGCTACACTCTCCCATAGCCAATCACTTTACCCCGTGCTTTCCTCAAGCATTGCAAATGATGCTCTGGCTGTGCCTCTCCTTCCTGCTATCGCCCTCCACTCTCTCCTCTCTCTCCCCCCGGCATGCCTGCCTTTTCTACCCCTCCCCCATTTTCTACTGCCTTAGAGACGTCATCCTTTTTTGAACCAGAGCATGAAAAATAGAGGGGTTTCCAGTGAAAGTGCAAGAAGGTGTACTGTGTACTACATCATCCTCCCCTTACTCATACTCCCCTTGTTACTCAGGTTCACCCTGCCCTCTGTCTGGGTGCTGTTTTCCCTGCTTATAGAATGCAGCCATAAAATCTAAAATGGCTGTTAGGACTGGTGAATGAGAAGAAGCGTCATCAGCCGTCCCTTGAGAAACAAATTCATGCACTAAAACTCTCTGTCTTGATTGTTTAATGAACCTCTCTCTATGTAATAATTTTCCTTATTATAATTTACTACAATAGTTGTTTAATTTAAAAATATTACAAATTCAATTGGCTAACATGTCTCCATTATGGGTGGCACAATTCATTGTGTTCCTTATATTTTATATAATCGTTTGATGCTTATGAGAGCATAAAAACACTGCATACAATATTCTTAGCACTAATTATCACAAGGTTCACTAAAAACACAGTAATTTCTGTAAAGCACTTATTAATTATATCATCAATACTTATAAGACAAAACAAAAGACTGGATTTTTTAAACAATTCAATAAATCAATAACTTGTGATGTGCAGTGGTAAAAGATTGTTAAAGTGTAAAAATATAAATTCAAACATAGGCACACATAAAAAAGTCAGGACATTGAATCTTTATATCGCAGTTTGAGTATATTTTCTAATGAAGGGCTAATATTACTATATGACTTCATTCATCATGGCATGACTTGTTAACTAGAAATCTTACAGCCCAACTTCAGTCCTGCATTTTAACGGTTAATAACAAGGTAAAATATTAATATAATACTTTTTGAGATATTATAAGATACTTGCACATACCGTGTATATTTTATATGTTGTTTATGACATTTTGCTAAATTTTTACATGGAATTAGTTTCGTGCTTTATAAATATTTTTACAGAATTTGAAGATTTCCTCTAATACTAAAAATCTGAAATTGGAGAAAATTCCTCTGTTGCTTGGCAACGTGACACAATAATAATAATAATAATAATTTAAATAATTAATTCTATGGAATATAAATTTACCTTATGAATTGAATTTCAGGTCTACAACTATTTATTCATTCATTTTACGTTTCACTGATTAAGGGAAATTCTGGGAAATATGATATTTGTATTTTCTGACCCTGATCTCTGTCATTTGTGCAAAATGCCTGTAAACCTGTTGACAGTCAGCTACTATATATTTTTTACTGACTCTGTAGGACTAGTTGTTAGCAGCAATTTGGATTATGTTTAGCGAGCCAAAGCAAATAAATGGTGCTTAAAAGAGGAAGGAGAGAAGACGGCAGGATAAGTATACCTCTAGGACTTTAGATTTGAGCAGGGTCCAGGCCTGCCCTCTACTAACTGTGCCCCGTCAGCTGAATCCTACTGACACACTTCAGCTACAAGTTACTAATTCATAAAATTTGGTAATGTAAAGTTAAAGCTCATTTCCCTAATAAGTTAGTGTGGGCTCACTTTATTTCTTGAGTTGCTTCTGCAGCAACTGTAGTAACTAGCATGACTAAGGAGTACACTGAATAGATGGGCCTATGCAGGTCAGACTTTGGGGAGCACCCCTCATGTCTCTGCAACTAAAAAGATGTCATTTATCAACTTGTGCAGCTTTAATACATGACCCTACTGAAAACAGTGCTAAACAAATGGAACTGTATTGAAGATATTGTGTGCTCACAGCCAACTGTCCTTGTGTGTGGTGAATTCATTGATCCACTTCTGTACTGAGAGAAAAATGTCTCTTGTGTTTGTATCCTGCTTTGACATGTTTACAACTGTTACTAGCTGCTATTTCTTTATGAATGTACTATGCATTAATACTTGTAGCTGTGCATCTTGCATATATGGGGTGGGGGGGTGGAATACCTTGAGCCCAATTCTCCCCTGTCAAAGCTGTTGCTAGTCCAGTTGATCAGTTGATATGGTGTAAAGATTTGTGATTAACAGGCTCCTCTCTTTTGTTGAATGCCTGAAGACATTACAGTTATCTTTATGTCACTTTAACAAGGGTGACTTTTGTTTTTGGGGTTGTGGCAGCATAGTTGAGGAAGATAATATGAGTTTATGTGTGCTATTGTGACACCATGTGGTAGTATCAGTGTAGTGAGCAACAAAACCAACCTAAGCTTTGCTTAAGTCTGAAACCCAGCCATTCTAGTCAGATGTCTGTGGATGAGACGCTCCAGCAGGGCATTGTGCCTCAGTCTGTCCTCAATGTGTTGTGCTGCAGTCAGACTGCAGGAAACTAAACTCACTGCAGTGAAAATCACTGGAAACTCCTCATAATGATTCGTGTAAAATCAACAGCAGTTCAGAGAAAGCAGCTCTTTGAATGTTTACTTTCTTCACATATCAAAAACATTATGTATATGGTCAGTAGTGGCATTAAAAAAAAATCAAGTAGCCTATTGTGTTTCACGTTAAACCCATTTCATTTGGGCATCTTCATAGGCTGCGTAGCTTGATAAACTTGAAAAACAATGTTACTTTTAGGATGATAGGAGAATTTATTAATGGTTAATATCAAAGTGTTCATACCGTATAAAAGTACCTTTTAAATATGCTTCAAAAAGCCCCGGTTCGCCTTGTATCTCTCCGCTAGGGCCGCTCAGCTCTCTTTTATTGTCTGAGGACTGCTGCTGTGTGAAAGTGCGTGAAGAAGGCAGAGTACGTAGGCAGACTCGGCTAACTATGGTGTTGCCGTAAAGCTAATTTTTGTCGAAGAAGTAAGTATCATGGAAGAATAGGAATACCCATCTTTTGGAATTCAGTTTGTTGGATATAGACTATTGAACTTAACCTGGCACTAAGTAGATACTGACTTGTATTCTTTTTAGGTTTTTGCTAGTTAAAACGAAAACCATTGACCTAGAGCACTAAAAAGTTAGCGACTTGGCTAACGTAAGTTTGTGTCGTGAGTAAAGTAGACAAAGTTCGCTGTCTTGTATTTTGGCTTCAGCAACTAAGCAGACCGCTGGTCGCAATACACGTATAACATTGTATTTTAATAACAACAACCTCTTCAATATAAGCGTTTATAACTTCGTAGTTCAATTTAAAGCTCGCACTGATGAACGGCTAGTAGCAACTAGCTCAGCGTAGGCTACGTGTTTAGCTAGCCGCACTAAAGCCTGTAGTCTTCAGTGTCATGAAGTGCCTGTCGTTGAACAAAATAAAGACTAATGTCTTTTGGGATTACCATTAACTGGCGTGTAAACGTATGCCATTTTTAAAAACATGACAACATTTCTATCTCCTTTAGGATAGCTTGCTAACGTTAATGTTAGCAAGTAGCCTGTTCGTGTAAATGCTAGAATGGACATGATAAACTCTCAGTTCCTGGACAAGATGAACAATAACATTGGGAGACTGCACTACGAAGGTAAGTTTGTCTTTTTTCTTTCTTTTGGTCCTATAGTTCCTGAGTTTATTTATAAATCGCAACACGTTGTGGTTTCCCTAAATTCAGCGCCAGATACTCCTGTGTTGTGATTTGCGTTACCCTTTTGACTATCCTGACGCTAGCGTCGAGACTGACGACATGTTAAATAACTTGTTGGTGCGGAGAACAACGACTGTTTTGTTTAATAACATCGCAACTTTAAAATACGATTTTTATAGCCTGTATTTAACAAGTTGGCATTGAATAATAATAACATTCATTTGAACTTTGTAGAAATTCCCAAGCTATAACGGCATACGCTACAATGCTGCTTCATGTGATGTAGCAGTGATTAAGCTTCAGGTTGTGTAACACTCATTTGTGCCACTGCTTAGTCAAACATCTAAAGAAATCAGGAAATTTTGCTCAAAAATTTGCTTTATCATGTTTCTACACACAGTTTCCTTTGGGCTTAGATGAGTGGGTGATTTTTAACTGCTTGTGTATTGCTCCATTGGCTTTCTTGATCAAAGTTTACTTCTCAAACAAATTGCACCTCCATAAATGAAACAAAGTCAGAGTCGTTCTATAATAGAAATTCAAAAAAATAAATGTAAATTATAATTTAGTTGCCATTTACTTAATTTGTGATCTCCGGTCCCCCAGTGAATCTGGTATTATTATTTTTTTAATTCACCAAAACCCAAAGTACTTCTCCATTATAACTATATGTGTCAAGTGTTCTCTTTTGTGCAATGGCCCTAGATTATGTAATATTGTCAACTTTTCCGTCTTCTGCTAAGCACTTTAAATTGCAATTACTTGTGTGAAAGGTCCTTTGAATACATTTTACACAGGTTATTCAAACTTGGTGTAAAAACAGTTATTTACATTGTTTTAACATTAAGCAATATGTACTTAGTCAAACTGGTTTCTACTTTGCTTTTTGTAGCTCATGGTTTATTAAAATCTGGCCAAATTGTATTACTTGGTATATTTATGAAACTCTTGATCACCTACCAGTGCAGTCTCAAAAAGTCAGTTTAAAATGAATTGATGGAATACACAGAGTCCTTATAGTTTACTGTGTTTATTGTGTATTTTATTCTGGAAACTTGCTTTTAGTCTAAATTAATTTAATTAAGTTATTTCTACTACTGAACTCTTTCCCACAGATGAGTCCAAGATGCCCTCCCTTTCTGCCACTATGTCCAATATAAGTGGGCCTCCTCCTCACTGCCCAAGCAAACGAAAATATGGCGAAGAACAAATGGAAGACCGATTCCACTGTGATGAAGACCACATGACCAAAATGAGCAGATTGTTTGCCACCCAGCTGTAAGTGGCTTTAAAAAATTATTATGATTTTGTGTGGGTCTTGAAATTATTGCTGTATTGTTTTTTTTTATATTTGTTGGATTGAATAAATTGTATGCAGTGCAATATATGAGTTGTAAATGTAATACATCATGTGACAAGTGTCATGCATTACAAACGGGGTCCCCCTGATACTTTTCTGATTGTCATACAAACATGTAAAATTATTAAGAAGCCCTAACCTTGTATTCATCTCCTTTTTTCGTTTGGTTTCATTTAAGTCTCGAAGCCAGCATATGGCAATATTTATTTATTTATTTATTTATTTATAAATACAGCACTCAGTGTTTCAGTGTGTTCTGGCTGTGAAACGTATTTATTTTATCCAATATGAGTAAAAACATTCAGTCTGATGTTATTCAGAATACAGGCTGAAAGGGAAAAAAAAATCTGACCATGACTTTACTGATCAGCCTCTTAAAGTTTGATGGTAAAGTGTGACACAGAGAACCCCAAAAAGTTGATTCTGTTGGTCTGGACATACTTCCTTACCTGGTTGGTTGAGCATGCATCAAGACCTGACACAAAGTAGTTCACTGATATAAACAAATCTTAAAATGAAGCTGTATATAATCTTAAGAAAAGTCTACAATAATAATAATTATAAAGCTGCATATTACAAATGAAAACCCCTTCCTGTACTTCATCTGTGTCTGCTTAAAAAAAAAACATCCCCTCTGCACAACAATTAAAACAAAAGTTGTCCACGAAGCTGCTAGTACATTTTATTTTACCTGTCTTTATCAAGGGGACGTCCCTCTGCTGGAGACAACCGTAGTGAGCACTGGAGCCTCAGCCACAGTCCTGTAGAGCACGTTATTTCCTCCTCTAATGGTCTCCATGGGAACCATCTGTATGCTTCCATTGCTGGCTATGCTGTAGACCAGCCGATACCTCTGACCAAAAGCAGCCATGACATTGGAGTCAGGGGAACAGAGAGGTCTGTCATAAGTGGAACTGTAGAGCGCCAGCAGGTACGTCAACTTGTAGCACATAAAGAGAGCATTGTGATGGTTTTTTTGCTGTTGTTTTTTTTTTTTAAAAAAAGGTTGCACACACTTAATTTTTTTCACCTTTCTTGTTGTTCAGTGAGATATGACCAGTGGATGGATAAAACATGTACTGAAATGCATTTACTGTGTGCAAAACAACAACTATCTATGATCGCTTCTGTTGTGAAGAAGGGGTGGGGGTGGGGGGGTGGGGGTGTATTGTAAGGCTGGCAAAATCAGTTTTGAGAAACTGTTTGAATACTGACCTATTTAAACCTCTATGGTTTATTACAGTCAACAGTAAAGAAAAACACAACTACTAGCTAATGTGAGAACAAATAAAAATATGAATTTCACTAAGAGGATGAACAAAGAAAATTTTTCTTATCTGCCTGTAAAGACAACATATCAGTTTATTTTTAATATCTTTATATATTTTGGCTTATGTATTTAAGTCAGTGTAAGGAGATCAAAATAACAGATATGAAAAAAGGTAAAAGTTACTACATGTGATGGCCAGCAAAGATTTAATGCCACGATTAACACAGATGAAAGAATAAAGACTGTGTTCACAGTGTGTTGACCATGTTTCCTGTTGTCCTGTTACTAGAGTTGTCTTGCAGATTTGGGGTGCACATAAGTGGTCCGCAGCTGCGCATTCGCTGTCAAAATAAAAGACGTGCACCAGATAAGAAGTTGCAACGCGCGTTTGCATACATATTAAAGGAACTGTTTTTGTCCGCTAGAGTGGGATTTTCACAGCATATTCTGCACCACATCTCTGTGCGTTCATCATTTGTTTGAAGCCAGCTCACCTCCTGCAACCACTTTTCCGAGAATACGCACTTCTTTTCGGACTCCTTCTGACATTTCTTTGGAGGTGGAGGAACACCAAAGTAATTGCTTAAAGGAGCTTGCTTCTTCGACATCTTTAAGAGTTCTAAACAAAGGTCTGTCCTCCTCCAGAAAATCTTATGTACGCAAACGTACGTTGCAACTTCTTATCTGGTGCCCATCTTTTATTTTGACAGTGAATGCGCACCTGCGGACCACTTATGTGCACCCCTGTGTGTATATATATATATCTGCCTTTGCAAGATGGTTGGAAGTACTGTGTAAATATTTTAAGATTGATCACAGATGGATAAAAAAACCATTTAACCAGTAATGTAGGTCAGTAATGAATCCTTTTTTTTTTTTTCTCCCTCTCTCTCTCTTTTCTTATACAGAATCGTCCCTCGGTTATTACCTGTGCCCCTGCGAGCAACCGCAACTGCAACCTCTCTCACTGCCACATGAATGGTTGCACTACTAGCCCACATACTGATCCGAGAAAGGCTAATGGTAAGTCTTTTAAGATACTTGCACTAACAAACTAATATATTTGTCTTTCCATGTACTGATTTGCTAAAGTATGACAAAAAAAAGATCTAAAAGACATGTGGAGTTTTAAAGTCAACAGTGCTGGGTGGTTGCACAAAAATATATCCAAGTTGCATATTTTTATTTTGCTAATTTAACCAATTTATCAACGTTAAAATCCAACTTTGTCAATAATTAAGAGCAATTGCTGCCACAAGTTGGTGTCTCTGTCCTTTGTGTATGTGTTCTCAGTCTCTTTGCAGACATAAAAGTAATATGTGGTTGTACATTGGCCAGTTTGAAAATTCTTGAGCTATCATGCAGCCCTAATCAGATGTAGTGTGAGTTTTTGACTCACTGTTATGCAAACTAGTTTATTGCAATGGTTGCATACAACAAAAGCTTATCCTAAAACAGGGCTCGCAAAATTTCAAAATCCCTGGTAGCCCTTCGGGCAGGGACTCTTCAGTTTTTGGTAGCCCAAAATAAATTTAAGTAGCCCGAATAAAAAAGAGAGCAATTTTTTGATTGATGTTTTGTTTCCTGTTTTGTTTGCTTTACAATATTATACATTAAAGTATAATATTGTAACGGAAACAAAACATTAATCAAAAAATTGTTGAAACACAAATTACAACATTGTATAAAAATTACAAGCATCAATTCAAATACTTGGTTCTAATTGAACAGAAACTGATTCTAATTGAACTTGTAAGAACTGTAGAACATGAATCAGTCTGTGTCAGATCCTGAATTTGAAATTTCCCCTGAAGTCACGGGTAAGAGGCAAGTGGAACCAAGATCTATGCCATTTGCTTTTTGAAGTTTGCAAAGACTGCTAAATTTTGCCAGTGGTAGTTCACTCTTTGCAACATAGTACGCTGTTCTAAACAGATTTTTCAGGTTTATTTTTAGTATGTTATTTGCAATTGGTGTTTGTTCTGGGAAAGGTATTGCAGACTGAGCAATAATGCATTTCTTGCATTTCTCATGGGTTCTAATGGGGGCCCTTCTTAAAATTACTGGTCTCAGTAACAAAGGCGCTTGTCGACTAAGAAATCGAGGGAAAACCAACAACACACCCGGCAGAACATTATGTTATTTACACGAGTGCACATAAGTGGTCCACATGTGCGCATTAGCTGTCAAAATAAAAGATGTGCACCAGATAAGAAGTTGCAACGCGTGTTTGCGTCCATATAAAAGGCACTGTTTTTGTCCGCTAGAGTGGGATTTTCACGGCACATTCTGCACCACATCTCTGTGCGTTCATCATTTGTTTAAAGCTAGCTCACCTCCTGCAACCACTTTTCTGAGAATACGCGCTTCTTTTGTGGTTCAGACTCCTTCTGATATTTCTTTGGAGGTGGAGGAACATCACAGTAATTGCTTAAAGGAGCTTCTTTGACATCTTTAAGAGTTCTAAACAAATGTCTGTCCTTCTCCAGAAAATCCTATGTACGCAAACACGCGTTGCAACTTCTTATCTTGTGCGCGTTTTTTATTTTGACAGTGAATGCGCACCTGCGGACCACTTATGCGCAGCCCTGGTTATTATTTAGCTTGTCATATTGCAGCCACAGAAATTCTTTTGTCCATGAAACCATAAAGCTGCACTTTCTTTTTGCCTTATAGTCTGATTTGTCATAACTTTTCCGTTTTGTGGTAAGCTTTTCTTTGGCTGTCACTTCTTCACCCTGACCTGTCTTATTTGGCTCAGCAGAACTAAAATATATATCCTACTGCTTTTACACACGCACTCGCATAACGCTCAGCGATTCTCTGCGCGATCATGTTTAAGCTTGTTGCGGGAGATTTCACTTGTCATGTTTGCATAGTAAGCTAACGATTGATAAGATGATGTCAGAGGAATTGGTGCGCAAATTATCGTCACTCACCAATCAGTGCTGTCGCTCTCTATACACAGTTCGCGCGATTGCAAAGTGAAAGCAAAAAACAAGCGCAAATTCAAAGGCGATTTCAATATGTCACATATTGACAGTGGCTCACCGATGCCAATGACATAATTACTCAGCTACATTTCCGAAAGAATGCAAAAGCATTGACATATATTTTTCCTTCCTATGATAGCCCGACGGGCAGGGCAGAGATAGATTTTGGTAGCCCAACTGGAAAAATCGCTAGCCCCGGGATGTCGGGCTAGCGATTTTGCGAGCCCTGCCTAAAATGAATTACACCAGTATATTGCACTAGATCGTTTTAAGATTTCTGATTTAGAAAGGCAACCTCTGAAAATGACACATACCTAGGAAAAACTGTAGTGAATCAAACAAATTGTATCTGAATCCGTATTTGATCTATTGTAAGTATACCAAATAGTGTAACAAAATGAAATGGTTAAAAAACAAACTAAAAACTAATTTTCATGCACTCAAGCTATTATATGTTCTGCACTTTGCATCAAATTTGCAATCAAAGCTATTTTTCAAAATACCAAGCTGTGTTTTTCCTAGACTTTGATAAGAGAGCATCCCCAAAGCTGCTTTTTTTTATTGAACTGAGAAATCAAAAGGTATTTATTCAATTTTCAGTTTAGATGCATGGAAATAACAATTTCTTTTTGGTCTTCTTCCTCCACGTGATGTTATTCCATCCAATTTAGTATGCGATCCTGTGATTGAGGAGCACTTTCGTCGAAGTCTTGGAGAGAACTACAAAGAAGCAGAGTCTGTGTCTAACTCAGTGTCCATAACGGGTTCAGTGGATGACCATTTTGCCAAGGCACTGGGAGATGCCTGGCTCCAAATCAAGGCCAGGGGTGGGGGCCATCAAACTCCAGACGCTGATCCGTGAATCAGAGGGGAGTAAACATTATAATCACTTAAGTATGTGCATATGAGAGTAGAGATCGCTCGCTCTCATTTCTTGCCAAGAATCAACTTCCCTTAACCAAGAACAGAGTAAGACATATGGTGCTCACACCGGCTGTTTGCTTGTGGACCTCAAGGGTCAACCTTCTGTTAGCTCAATCTGAAATCATTAAATCTCTCTTATAATAGAAGAGAATCTTAATATTGAATAGTTGGGTTGACAGTGTTAGTTGTGGAAACAATCATAGATTTTATTTTGAAATGAAAATGAGATTCACAGAGTGGTCAGTTGTTCAGAGTTCATGCTCTGTTTTACCTGCCTTTCACCTGCCTTGATAGCCAAAGAGTTTCCTGCCTTTCCAATCAACATATAAGCCATGGATTTACTCTTTATTTTCATCTAAATCACACTGCTTTTGAATTTATATTACTTGAAAAGGACAGCCAGGTCTCATTTGCACTATTACATTTCTGACTGTTTAAGGTAGCAGGTTACCTGTTTCAGTTGGAACTGATGTGTTCACGAATACATTTGTGATTGTGATAATGCAATTAAGGCTCTGGTCCCCCGCTTTGTGAAGACACTAGCCTAATCAGTCTTCTTTATGATGGTGAACTGGACGTATCCACTGTTGAATAATTATAGTTTCCTGTCTATACACTCACTGTGGGCGATTACTTAATAAACTAATATCACAGTAGATATCTAACTAGACAGCATGTTTTAAATAGCTGGGTTCTATTACAATCCTTATTCTATACTATATATTTACTCAGAATTTATTTTTTATCTGTAACATTTTAGAAATACTCACTGCTGGTACAGTTGTACTCAATATATTTTTTTGTATCAGGTTTTCATTAGTATATGTAGATGTATATCCTAGCATCCATCTACAAGTCACAGCCTCTGGCAAGGTTGTATGAATACAGTTTAAATAGGCTGCATTGCTTTTTTTTGTTTGTTTTTGTTTTGTTAATTCTGTGGAGCTGAACACTGCGGCTTTACACAAGACTGAATACAGCTAAATCTGACTTTCTGTAGCTTTTTATTAGCAGTGACTTTATTTATTCTTCACATGTTGATAGTTTCATGTTGACTTTTGGCAAAATGCAGTGACAACAGAACTTTGACTTTAATGTGTTTCTTTTTGTTGTTGTTCCTTTTTTTTTTTTTTAATGGTTCATTCCATGAAAAGTTCATTAGTGCCTCCCACCTCTCCTCCTCACAGTAAGCACATTTATTTTTTTCTACAGTAACTACAGTAATAATGGATTGGATTTATATAGCGCTTTTTCAAGGCACCCAAAGCGCTTTACAATGCCACTATTCATTCACTCTCGCATTCACACACTGGTAGAGGCAAGCTACAGTATGCTTAATAAAGCCATAGAAAGTTACAGGAAACTAAATGGTGCATTCAAAATTTTAGCACTTTTTAATTTGTGATATAGAGTAACTGAAACAAGCTTTAAAAAAATCTAGAGTAATTGGTCATTTCGTACATTTGATACTAGGCTGATCTTCTAGCTGTGATATTTTTTTCCATTAATTTTGTAATCGTCATTGTTTGGGTCACCTTAAAATGTAACTTAAGGTTGAACCGTTCGATACAGTGCTTTCGGTTCGGTATGCATATGTATCGAACAATACAAATTTTTAAAATTTATTTTATCAACTTTTCTTCTGACGATGCTGTCTGTGTTGAGAGCTCAGTGGATCTGTGTTTGACTACTTCGCCTAGGCTTAGGCTGCACTGTCGAGCGCAGATCCACTGAGCGCAGCGCAAGCTAGCAAGACAGAAGCTAAGCTCGTTGCAACATGGCAAATTGAACCTCTCCCACCCTCATTCAGATCTGGCCTTTGGAACTATTTTGGTTTTCATGTGAAGTATGACCCTGAAGGTAAGCGTGTCATGGACAAAAGTAAAAACAGTATATCAGATGTGCCACGCAATGCTCAATTACATGGGTGGGAACTAGTGCGTTAGCGCAGTTTGCTCGTTAATGTGTTGACGCCGTCCAGCCCCACGTACGGGGCGATCCGCGGTAGCTCGTTAACAGAGATCTGCCGTGTTGTGGCGTTAACGTCATTTCAGATTAACGCTGACAGCACTAGAGGGAACAAAATGAATATGACTGCACACTTACTCCGACATCATCCTAGTGCAAAGACAAGTGGAAGCAGACAAAAACAACAAGCACGCATGCTACAAACTTTACCCGCGTCATTTAGACTAGTGATGTGCGGATCGATCCTGAAATATCGATTCCTCCGATACCAATCATTTATGTTCTAGAATCAATTCTTACATTAAAATATCGATATTTTAGTAATTTAGGGTAAGTTTGTAGTTTATCATTAACAGGAACACAGTGGAAAGAAACTATAATATTCGGATGGTCTACATTCAAAGGAAGTACTTCCTCTTCCGCCTTTCATAGTCATTTGCTTTACAAATAGGCTGTCTGTCTCGCAGCCCCTTGGCGTGCGCACTCACAACAAGGGCTGAGCGTAATTGGAGTCATGTGCGAACCTATTTTACCTCCACAAAAACTGAGACGTGGTTTGCCATACATGTAGAAAAAAAGGTGAGGTGTTGTGGCCACACTAGGGAGACATTTCAAAAAGGCTGTGGGGGGGGGGGGAAATAAATACATTGTACAGTGTTTATTTATCGGATAAAATACGTTAAATGTCCGGATACAGCGGGGGTGTCCAAATTCAGAGGCTGCTTCCACCTGAGGACCCGGCCTTCGCGGTTTAAAGAAAGCCGGGTATACGACGATCACTGAGCGCAGCGCAAGCTAGCAAGACAGCCGATCAACACAACACAATGTGTTGATCGGCTCAGATATTTGAAGTTTACACGGCTACATTCTCACCTGAAAATATGTTAAAAGTTTTTTTTGCGACCCAGAAAGAGAAATAAGAGTAATATTAAAACTAAGTAGCTGCCGTCATTGTTGGAAACAAGTACTCTGATGTCCTGTAATCATTATGATGCTATAATTTGAGATACAATAAATAAAATAAGTTTTTGTACAAAGTATCGGATCAGTATCGTCGATACCACCCTGAATATTACTTGGTATCGGATCGGAAAGGAAATCAGTGGTATCGCACATCACTAATTTAGACAGCCGTTAGCACATGAGTCTCCTTACGGGGACCTGATATGTTTAATATGCTGCTGAGAATATACCCCAGAAGAAGCGTATAGTATAGCTTTTATTTTGGAAAGAGCCATTTCTCTGTAATAAACTCTCTTTTCCAAAGATGAGTGATTTCTCGATCAGATAGATTTATTATTTTATCCCTTTGTTGTTTCAGCAACATTAAATTAAAAAAAGGTACGTTTGAGTTAAAATATATATTTATAATTTTAATAAATGACAAATTTAAAAAAAAGCATGAACATTTTTTTTGTATCGAAAAAATATCGAACCAAGTATCGAACCAAACCGTGAATTTGCTCAAACTTTGAAGGTAACTACTTTTATGGCTTCATCAAACACATTCATAAAAAAAATCAGCTAATTCGATCAGGTGGGGGCTTTTTTTTTTCTCCCAACAGTAAGAACGACAAAGGATTTCTCCATTGCTTTAGATTTTCATGCACATGCAATATGGGTGTCCTTTTATAAGTAGGCATCAACATTCCATCACTGCTGCCTGACGCCAAGCTGTCACTTCAGTTGTGTTTAGCTTTTACTGTTACACGTATTTTGTCTGTTTTGAATCAAGGTGATGTCATGGTGTGTGCTGCAAAAGTTTTGATTGAGGAAAAAATGAGAAAAGTTTTGTCTTTTTATGCAGTGGTGTTTTGGTTAAGTTAAAATTTTCCTCTTGTCAAATTCTCTTTTGTTAGCGTAAACTATTTGTCAACACTGACTGAGATGGGGGTATTGTAAAGTCTAATTTTGATCATTTAACTGCCTGTGAAAATCTATACATTTGTTATTAATATTCTGCAATTTTTAAGTCATTGCATACACTATCCTGACTTTATACTTTAATTTACTCACAAGACTATCATTGCGCCGTGCGGAATGATTGATTTTATTATTATTTTTTTCTTTCGGTAGTGTACTTCTCTGTAGCATGGATGCTCAATATCTTGTAATCATGGATTCTAACTTTCTACAGGTTGATTATTTTCCCACAGTTGTCAGATGATTATTACGTGCAGGAACACAACAGCCTCTTGATCCAAGACTTTCTTTGTGTCAAAAGTACTTCTGTAACACTATTAGTTTGTGTAGGATTTGTTCGTACCATAGTAGAAATTAGGGTTTGTCACAGGATCTGCTTGTTTGACACAAGTAGGGTTTTCAATAATATGTTTGGGGTTTTAGTCAATTGTTATTTAATTTCTGTATTTACACTACCTGTATCTCAGACTGTTTAAGGTGTCATCCAAATACAAAAAACAGTTGTGCATTTTTGTCCTTATTTCTCTGGAAGAAAACACCACTTTTTGTTTTGCTTTGTTTTTTTTTTTACTTACATTTCTTCAAAATAAACATATAATGCCTGCCTTTGCATATGTCTTTTTGTCCTTTATAATCACTTGTAACTGAAATTAAGAGAGTAGTGGCAAATACAGTGAATGGTTACAGTTTGAGATTAGTTTATTGTCTACACAAATCTGTAGTTACAATAGTTTTTTGCCAGAAAACAATGGGTATGATGTTTGTATGAGCTGAAATAAATAAAACCTCACAATCTTCCCATACAGTGCTGACTTGATTCAGAGTAGTGTATATGGGGGATTTACACAGTATTCAGACTGTTTCACTCTAAAGTCTGTAACATTTGAATCTACACTTTATTCATAATGTGAAGTGAGTTTAAGTTTTATTTATTTAAATAAAAACACCTGTCACAAAAATATTCAGCCTTCGTAGCTCTCGAGCCAGTGTTTAGGTAAATCCTTTTTTTCAAACTGTCCTTGATGTGTCAGCGATGTGTTGGGAGTCTGCTGCCTGCCTGGAAGAATAAAGGGGGAGCCTAATGAGACATGCACAGTGTGCTTTCTACAAGTGCTGCAAAAGGCACCTTGACAAAGTGCTGAATTCATTTTTTAATATTTTTGAAAATGGGGAGCTTGTGTTTTAAAAGACACTTGAATAAATTTGCAAAAACAGTTTTAAAACATGTCTTTCTTTCTCATTATGGGTTAATCATTGTCATGTGATGGAGAGGAAACAAGTTTAATCCATTTGAAAACATGCAATGAAAAATGTGCAAGGAATGAAGGGGGGTGTGAATACTTTGTGAATTTGTTGTACATAAAAATGTTTCATTGTTTTACATTATTCTGATTAACACAAGTCTAGCTGTTGACACTGTATATGGCATGCTTATTCACATACAAGCTATTTGAGGGTTATCTGGAGATGCAAAAAGCTACGTAGCAAATCTGAAGATTATTTATGAAATTGGAATGGTGCAATCACACGGTCCCAGTAATTAAAGCTGCGTTTTATGAACCATCTTATCAGGAATCATTGCTCATGTTCTGTTTTCACTTACTGCTGCTGGTTGAAATGAAGTGGTTTATCAATGTATTAGTGAGACCACTTAAACAAAGTGGAATCAGGGCTGGGGAATGGCAGTGTCTAATGGTGTTTCATCACCTGCTTTTCTGTTACTATTTTGTTAACCCTGTGATTTTTGCCTTTTGAAAACTGCTCTTCTGAAAAGCCACTAACATCGCAAAAATATTTTATTTTCTGTAAAAGATAGCTTTAGAACCTTGGATCACACTGGGTATGCAGATAAGCAGCATAGTATGCGCACCTCTGGGCTTGAATGAAAACAAACTCTGCTTTGAATATTGAAGACACATTAAAACGAGCCTTTATTTAATTGCTACTGCATTTTTTTTAACTTAAAAAATGTAATAAACTTTTAAATAGTTATTGTAGCATAGTTGATTTCCTCAGATGTTGACAGGTCAAGAAGTGCGAGTAGAAACTATCCACCTTTGGCGGTGTTGGAGCTTGATGGAACGTGACACTTCACACAACAACTTTGGGGCTTGCAAGAAGTGGCAGTTAAGGGGAACTGTGGAGGTCAATACAAATTTTGGGAAACTAGGAAATGTATGAGATAAAATTGTGTATATGTCGGGCATACAAACAGAGTGAAAATTCACACAAATTACACAAATGCACTGCTCCACTGTATCATAAGCAAACCCAGCAAACCCTTAAAAAGTCCACTGTGGAAATTTTGATAAAGACGGGTCGACAAATGGGTTGATAAGAGTTGTTTTGGAAGCATTTGTGCAAATAGACTCCAAACTGTGCCACTTGTCCACAATTAACAAAAGTATGTTTAGAGAATATAAAAAAGTTTGATTACACATGAGAGTTGAAACATTAACCTGTGGGTTGCAACTAGCAAAACCCCCCCAAAACATTAGATGGGTAGAATTTAAAAAAGAGGTTTTACTAGAAGTAAGGAAGGGTTCCACCAAATATTAACAAACTCGGATTGGAAATTTAATGCGCTCAGTCATGAAAGTGAAAAATTGAAGTTTTGAAACGACTCTCACAGTTCCCAGACTTGAAAGTCTTTAAGTAGAACTTAAACATGCTGTTCCCACACAAGGGTATGAAACATCTTAGAACTAATGCATGAAATGTCTTAAATAAAGAACAGAAAGACTTTGAGTTGGCTGCAGGTATTTACACACTGTCAAATGTAGAGTAGGTAAAATTTCCTTAGTACAAAACACAATTATCTTCTATATCTGAAACATTAACTTTTTCCCCAGAGGTACCCATACTTTTTCTAAGCAAATATTCCCTCCTCAGTTTAGTGTCTTACAAATAAAGTTGACAAAGTTATAAGAATTACTCAGAAATGTTGCTTTTTAGTTACATACCTGAATATTTGCTGACACCGTGAGACTTTTTCCTCTCTGTCTTTGTGCTTCGGTCCCTGTCCCATTTGTGGTTGCTAAAATGTCCTCTATAGATTTAGTTTTCCAGTAGAGCATAAAAAGCCTGTTGACAAAGTGGTCTCACAACAGCTGTATATTTAATGTCTTTCTATTTCTACTTACTGGCTGTGTGTGCATGCAATAAATTATACGGCCAAGTTGGCTTGTTCTCCACAAGCAGCTGACTTCTTCCCCTTGACATTGTGGTTGAAGCCTCTTTGCGCTCAGCTGGCCATAGATGGTGTTTGTTTGATTTGGTGTCATGGTAACAAAAGGCTGGATAATTGCAGCTGGAACAATCCGTTACTTTTAAGGCAAGAAAAAGGGGAAATTATTGCTGGTGACTCAGTGGTGGGGATTGTCTGAAGGACAATTAAGCATCAACCCAGAAAAAATGTTATCCCTTGAACTAATAATGATGGAAAACAATTGTAATGGTATCTGGGATTTTGTGATGTCTTCTTTTCAAACAGCAGATGGCGTTGTTAAACTGCGCTACAGCACGCACAAATTCTACAGTTGCTGAAGATCAAACAAAGAGCGTCATCATCCTGGGAAGGTTGATTTGGATGCAGCATTGCTTTTAGTGTGTCTATTGGTAATATGCAAATGCACTTTGCACATAAAAAGGTTCTATAAGTAACAATACATTGCTTTAATGCTGGGAGCAGAATGCGTTGCTCTCACTCAGTATGTAGATTACTCAACATGGCCCCAGATCCTAGACTTCTGCTTTCAAGGGTCTTTTATCACATTTTATTTTACATTCATTTTTGAATTGGAGAAATTGTGGTGGATTAATGATTTTTTTAAAGGTGAGCTATAAATAGAATTCTCAAAGGCTGAATGAAAATGTAAATTAGCTTACCTCCACTTTACTATAGCAAATTTGATTTCCCCCTCCCCCCCTTTTTTGTGGTTTGGTGTTGCTTTCACCCCTCAGGCTCAAATCTGCTCAAAAGCCCCTCCAACAGACCACTGCCTCCACAAGATTAGCCAGCCATTCACCAACCACAATGCCCCTGCTTCTGCTGCTGCACCGTGCCTTCCAAGGAAGCCTCCTCATGTGGGATTACGGGGAGGAGATCCACATTTTCCTGCTTGCGCAAAACCAATCGCAGATACTCACAAAACCGACTCACACAAGCACACATGCACGCACGCAAATATCAGGCCGCATCGTTAGTCGACACGAAACAAGTGTCTAAATCGAGATGACACATCAGGGTCATGCCAAATTCAGCTTGGCCTCTTCAATGTGTGAAGGCCACAAGGAGCATGACATCTGTGCTCGGGATGGAGGACTGGTCTCTCATTCGCTGCCTCCTGCTACAGCTGTAACAGAACGGACTCTGCTGCTTTCAGACGTAGTCGAGACAAACATATGTCGAAATCTGTCCTCGTCGTTTTGTGCTCTCTTGCTTACCTAAAAACTCATGAACCAATGAAAACAGGCTCCGGACACAGTATGGATTTATAATCGGTCTAATTGAATAAATGCATGATTTCACCATAGACTACATTTTTAAAAAAGTGGTCCTTGGAGTGTCAGACATGTTGGCTCACATATTGTGCACTTGCTGGCCTTTGCAAATGGCTGATAGAGATCTCATTCATTCGTTTGCATAATTCCAAATTTGTTGTGCCTGAATAGAATCCAAGGCTGCATCCCTATCTACAGCAACCCCCCTGTGCACAGTGTCTCGGGAATTTGCATGATTGCCTGTAGATTATTTGAACATCATCTATTCCCCCTCCTCTTTTTCTTATTTCTGTGGCTCTCTGCTGTGAGGATGCACACACATCCTTGGGCAAAAGAATCTAAAATAGATCATACGAGCAACTGGAGTAGATGCACAGGCACAGGAAGCAGCTCACGGGCAGACTTGAGTCATGCTGGCAAGATCATGCACCCTGAGCTGACAGCCCAACACACCCGATTACCAAGCACGTCATTTCTAAAATGCAGCCGCAGCCTCACCATAGGTCATAAACAAAAGAGGAAAAGTTGAGATCCAATGCGGGGTTACACCTATAGGACTCCTGAATGTGTTTTAATTACACGCAGGGGTCTTTTGTGCTTTAAGAGTGACCTGATGAACGTCTCTGGCTCAGGCAATTGTGCCTCATTCATTGTGTCATGTGGACTGCTGGCAATGGCATAACCTTTGTGGAGGGAAGGGAAGACAACACGGTCACTCTAGATAACAGTCTTGCAATGAACAGAAACAGACCCTGTCAGGCCATCTCAACATCAGTTTTCAGCTGCACACCATTACAAACACACTCTACCAATCACTCGTTGCCTTTTCCGCTCTTCCTCCATCCATCAGTTAAGACAGATCCTTCTTCATAAGGCCTCCTTGTGTGGCACGCAGGCTACACTGATTTGGCAGGATCCTATACATACATTTCTCCTTTACATCCCTCTACACTCAATCAGCTTCATTATTGACCTGCTTTGCTGAACACTTTGGCGGGCCATATCGCCGTATGGTGCTCGATACAGCCAGTGATCTCCCACTGATTTAGTTGGCTTAAATTCCTCTCTTTTATATATTATTGATTTGTAAATGATTGATTTAAAGGGCCATCTGCTGCACAATAGCATGAATGTTCTGTTGTTTTGTTGTTCCTTTAAAATAATAAATTGCTTCCAATTAGGACAATCAAATGATGCGCTAATATTTCTGTTTAGTTTGAGACTCCATTCTTACTAAATGTTATAACAACACCATATAATTATTTAGATTTCCTCTCTTAACGACTGACAGAAAGGATATGCATTGCAACATTGGGCTTTGGGCACTGAACAGAAGATAGATGTTTGAACCATCACTGAGGGGCATTCTCATCTCTCATTATACAGCTTGTTAGGGCCCACATTACAGCTGCTCGACTGAGCACCCATAATAAGGAAAATGACCCAACACCGATATGAGCAGTAATGTTTTTCTTCTCACGGCCGTCTACTACTGGCTTCCATGGCCCTATCTCTTTCCTCTTGTCTGTCTGCCGCCCCCCTTTGCCACAGCACCTCACCACCACCAACACTACCACTCCCCCCTGTGTGTTTGGCAGTCACACAGTGGGCCATGTGTGTGCTGAACACGTTACATAATGCCCTCCTTTCACTGCACTCCAGATCAAAGAGAACAATCCAGCACAGAAAAATTGCTCCTTGCTGATTTTCCTTCTCTTCCACCATCGCATTGTTTTATCAGACTTCAGTACCAAGAGACTGTACAGTAGATTGTATCATTATCCGCTTCAGCATTCCCCTTCATGTTGAAAACCAAACAGCAAAATGGGGAATGATCTGAGGTTGACTGTTAAAAAAAAAGAAAAAAGTTAGGTCGGCAGGGCATGACGATGCTCCAATTGAGCCTCACTTTTGGAGGTCAGAAAAAAAAAGTCTGCAGTCAGTATGCTTTAATAAAATGAATTTAAATATCCTCACGCTACTCAGCTTCATCTTTTTCATATATCCTCAAAAAAACTGATGCAATTATAATGAAAACGTTTTTTTTTTGTTTTTTTGGGGGGGGGGTTTTTGTAAGAGGCTTTCCAATCAGCATTTTGCAAAATTCTCTTTTAATTCCACTAAACACCTGACTAGATGTATGCACGAATCTAGCAACGAAACAGTCAAATAAAAGAGCAGACCATGCCACCTCTTATTCATGCTAAAATAAAAGTCTCCATCAAGAGGAGGAAACAGCAGCACCGAGAGACAAAGAGCAAGAGAGCATCAAACGCTGTCAGAGGGGCTGGGCCTGTCCACAACACTGTGAGGATTGAAGTAATGAGTGTGTGCTGGAGGGACATTTACCTCTATTTTGAGACTAAAGGGTGAATGTAAAAAAATACAATGCACCAAAAGAGCTGAAGCTGTTCATTTTTCAGAATAAATGCTCTAAAGGAGCAAACACTTGCCAGTGTGCCTTGATATGTGCAATGACAAAAGTTACATTTGATACATAAAGGTATACATGCCATGTATACAACATTTTTTTCTCAGTGTCTATCTTCACAGTGAGCGTCAGCTGATTTAGAAGTATTTGATCCCCTCCAGACAGCTGGGATCAGCAGCAGTCCTTATCTCTGTTAACCCCCCAGTGATGGAGAGTGGTTCACTGGTCCAAGGGAACAGAGTGGCTGGGCTATCACTGGCCCTCAGCCCGCGGGGAATGAGCAGGTGAACCAGGAATAAAAGCATCTTTAGGACAGAGCACATGCTTGCAATAGTGCATAGCAGACTATAAGTTGTGCAGCTGCAGCATCAAATGAATTGCGGGGGAATGGGAGAGGGCAAGGCTTCAGAGTGGGTTTGCCGCTCAAACTGTTATCACACCTGACAGTGTCTGGTTTGGGATCCAGTGGTGCACGCGGCATACGTAAGCGGCTGGTCATCTGTAAGGCAGAGTGATAGGGTGTGACGTGTCACACGCCACATTAAGCCCAGCCAGAGGATGTGTTTGACAGACCACAGGAACTTACTCCAGCTTTGCCTTGACTCATATTGTCAGACCTACTTGGTAGTTCCAAGTTCTCATGTGGAGCCTTAATCAAATAGAGACTTTGATTACAGTTTCATCCATGATTTTTTACGTTTTTTGTGTGTGAATGTGATGTGTTCATGATGTCATATCACAATGATACCTTATTTTCTTAACATAACAGCTTAGGGCAAGACTATACAAGTTTTGGTTTAATATGCCTCCTTTAAGGTAAAAAGAAATTATCCAAAATATGTCATTTGTATGTTTAAACATAAAAATTCAGTTAACTTGTAATAGAAAGAATAATTGTTTTAATTTTAGTAAACGACTAGGTGACATGTATAAGTTTTTACCAGTGAACAGCATTTTCAGGTGGCAGTCATGGGTGAAGGTCCTGGTAGTCCAGTCCCTGGCTGCTGAAACTAGCTCTTGGGGAAGAAGCCTGAGCTAGTGCACGAGGTTCAGAGATATCATCTGAATAGACTGCCCTTGGTGAGAGGTGGCAGAGGTGTGTACACTAGTATCCCCCCAGTTCACTGCCTGCATGTTGGGATTTTCCCAAGTAGATGAGAAAGTGGCTTCCTTGCACTAGCTCAGGCTTCTTCCCCAAGAGCTAGCCATTGTCTTGCTGGGAGACTTCAATACTCATGTTGGCATCAACAGTGAGGAACAGCCTTCCTGATCTGAAAGAAAGTT
Organism: Neolamprologus brichardi; assembly: GCF_056152115.1. Lineage (NCBI taxonomy): Eukaryota > Metazoa > Chordata > Actinopteri > Cichliformes > Cichlidae > Neolamprologus > Neolamprologus brichardi. The sequence goes on from NC_142123.1 coordinate 23,391,463, forward strand.
GTGTTTATTTTGTGACTTTTGTGTCAACCACAAACACAGTTCAAGCCATGCTCCACTCCTTCATTGCTTACCAGTAAAAATATATGAAACGTTAAAATATGTATTTTATTTTTTAAATCAGACATTTATACTTACATACTCAAATGCTTACAGACACCAAGCCTCCCATTTTACTGCTATCTACAAGTTTTGATAATATGTGTGCATGTTTTAGGAGTAAAATTATGGTAAAAATGACTTTTTTCCATCTCCATAAAATAAGATTTTTTTTTTAAATTTTGTTTTGTTAAATTTTTACATTTTTGTTTCTGAAATGTATGTCAAAGGTTAAATTTTGAGCCATTTGTACCAAATATTTCGACAGATAACGTATCATTTTGTAATCTAAAAAATATCTAAAGGATTTCGACTGTTTTATCTGATTATTACATAAATAAGGGGCCAAGCAAACATGTACCTCAGACGCAAACAGGTAGATTTACCACCGTTGAAAAAAAAATCATTGCTTACTTTGTTTTTTCTTTACTGTCAACTTTGACAACAACCAAAAGAAAAGTGTTCTGTAAATTACACATTCAATAACCAATTACAGTCGCTGTTATGAAAAACAAACAAACTGATAAGCCTGTCTAGGACTGTGATTCATCAGTAAGGGATTTCTTCAGCGTGATCATTTTTCTCCACCTAACCTGCCATGTGAGCATGAGATCATTAAGTCCTGTCCACATATTGCATGATAAGTAATAAGAAGGTTAAGAGATCTCCAACCACGCCCTCACTAACCAACACTTGGATTGATTATCAGAAACTAGACAAGGAACCACTAAAGGACACAATATAAGTTAAGCTTTTAATGAGGTGCAGTTTTTATTTATACTCAGCTACTAATGGTAATAAAAAATAAATAAATCAAATGCATATTCTGCTGCTTTGCTATTACAACAGCACAAATCCTCAGTATTCCTTAGTTAGTTAAACTAGCATGTCGAAGAACTGAGCACTGATTTTTTCGTGTGTGTGGATTTATGCTGTCTCAGTTGTTTCTGTGTCTTCCTGTAATCTCAGTATTGTTTTGATGATGTTGAGATCAAGCCTCTGTGGGGGCCATGCCATCTGTTGCAGAACTCTCCCTTCTTGTTGCTGAATAGTCTTAAAATCTCAGGCATTAATGTATTCAAGACGCTTCTATTCATCTATGATACTACAAATGGAAAAAAAAATGTCTAGCTTATGCTAGACTTATGCAGACCTTGTGCAGCTTTTGGGTTTGCAATAATTCTAAAAAACAGTTGAAATAATATTTGTTCTCAACACTGTTGAGCTTAAAGGTAGTTTTGACCATAAAAACTGATGATAAACCATAATAAATAAACAACAGTGCTACCATCTTCTACATATAATATAAACAACACTGACTTTGATGGAAAAGACCAAACTTATGTTGATCCAAGAAACCCAAACTATGACTGAACTTTGGCTTTAGGCAAATGCATTACTATATCCGAAAAAGTAAAAAGGAACATTATGCTTGTTTTTTTTCTGTCTGCACATGTCAACGTGTTTCTTTTGGTTGAATAGAGGTTGGTTCCGCTGTTGATGTGTGTCTTGTGAGGTAACACCAATGTACCCTGTTTGCTCCAGTGCTTGGCTTCTTCTTGACCTCATTCACCTCTGCTGCGCGTCCATTCGTCTGCTCTTTGGGGTGTCTTACCTGTCATTATTTAGCTAAAGGGAGGGAGTGTGCAGAGCCAAGGAGCCCGAGGTGAGGACGACAGACTGGGCAGGCCGCTGTAGCCCAGCCTGGTCCGACTCACTCATCTGTGAGCACAGTTCCCAAACCTCTCTGACAGATCAGAATAGAAAGCATGCACCACATCATAGCTGTGATTCACTCCAGCCTCAAGTCCAAGCATGCCCAGAAGACCCTCAGCACTCTTAATCATCGTGTGCGTATGTGTGTTTGAGTGTGTGTTGTTTAAGGAAGCGAGTGAGACAGACAGGGAATGAATGAACTTGTTTGCATATGACAGTGCTTCTATAAAAGTTGCCTGTGTGTTTTCTGCATGTCAGAAAGAGTAAACAGCATCCTAACAGGCCCTCAAAATGTCTCCTGAGAGCACAGCACTGTACGCGTCTCATGTGCTCGCTGCAGTTTTCGGCTCATATTTGAGCGAGGAGGGTATTTATTCATGTGCGGCGACTGAAATTTCCGAGTCTTATTCTGCACAGTTAAAATGTGCAGTCAAGGGCATAACTACATGAGTGAAAATGTCATGCAACTGTAGGGATAATACATGCAAAGCACGTGTGGAGGTCACTTGGCCACATTTGCATATAACAATGTGCCAAAAATAATCAAATTAATATTCATTTGCTCACACCAAAAACATAGACATCCAGACTAGGATTTTTGCCTGTAATATATCCAAATCACATTTAAAAGAATAGAAAAAGTAAATCATATAATCCATTACCTTGTTTTGAAGTGAAATAACAATAGCTTAAGGTCATGCCATGAGCTTTCCTTAATCACCTGCTCGTTACTTTCCACTTTACTTTCAGGTCCCAGCTGTAATAAACTGAGTAGACTCAGCCAACATCCTGAGGAGTGAAGTGTAAAGTGTGTGCCTGCGTAATCTGACAGAACTTATTTAGAATGCAGGTCTTTACTAAAGCTGTGCCTGAAGCAGCTGCCTGGTCCTGTCTTCACACTTAACAGGAGCGTTTGTACGTATTCTCATACAGTAACAACCCCGTACACACATGCCGACGGAAACACACACATGCACATACATGCGTATCTATTTTATGCAGAAATTACTGTATAAATAAAGACATAATATTCATGTATTACTATGCAAAGAATGCAGTGAAAAAGATGCATGAACGTGCAGCGCTGCAAGTCAGTGTGGGTTAAGATCCTGGAGATTACCTTCACAGTAATGAAATTCAGTGGAACACAGGGTATGTTTTCTCTGTTGTCATTTTTGTGTAAGGGCAGGAAAACAAATAACTCCATTTGATGCTGGAAGAGTTTTTCATTTGTCAGCTATTATCAAAGTCCCACAGCAAAAACTCCAGAATAAAGAGGCCCAGGGTAGATCACAGGCCCATTTGGGTAGGGAATCCAGGAGAAAGCCATTAGAGGAGCTTCACTGGAGAACTAGCATTTCCTCCCACTGGCTTCACATCAGACCACAAGATTGTGCACAGCACCCACTGTGCGTGACATCCACGCACAGCAACATGTGAAGTGGCCCAGTTTGGGAAATGTTTAGCATGAACTATTCAGTTTTGTAAATTAGGCTTCTCTAAAAATAGTTAACATTAGAATACAGTCGTTCAGATTTTCTAACATTTTCAGAATACTTAAATATATGCATCTGTATATATTTAGATACACACACACACGCATTTGGAATTTAGAGTACTTCACATTTCTAGAATGGGAACGAAAGAAAAGATTGCTGTTTGCTAGATATTTTTCTGCACCCTGATTTTTTTCCCTCAGTGTTTCACTTTGCATATTCCTCGTCCTGATTTGCATTCAGTTTTTGACCCAGGCAGTAATCTACAGTGACTCCCCCATAAGCCTCTGGCACATTGGGGAGATGTTATAAGCTGTGACAAAAGACGAGAAGCACTAGAGCAAACTGAAGGTAGCAGGGGATAGTCTCCTGATTAGCTGAACGTGTCCCTAAATTCACTCTCACTTATAGAGATTCATATTAATCATAGCTGCTTTTTTGAAGTCTTCCTTCAGTCAAAGTGCTTTCCACTGTTTGGGTTACACTTTAAACTACTTTTTTTGATATTATTATCAGAGGTGATGGCTTTTGTTGCACAAATATACAGAAGAGAAATTCACCAGTGGAAATATTTACCTTAGACACCATGTTGGGCAAAGACGCTTCTTTGCATTGTAATATTATAGGTTTATGACCTGCTACAGAAGCAATTCAAGGGTCGGCATGAGTTCCAGAGAAATAGGATTTGTTCATTCAAACTTTCAGATATTTTACAGGACACTTAAAAATCTCTTGTGATATGTAAGACAGGTTAACCATTTTGACCTAGCCTCCAGAGCATCTGTACCAAAACTGCATGCTCTGTTTGCCTCTGAGCTTTGAGCTATGAAATATTTGCTGTGTCATGAGAACAAATAATGAAACGGCAAAATCTTTGGGAATCCACCATTTCAGAGTGTGTCCGTTAAACTCACATCTCTCCCAGGTGCAGTGCATAAATGCATGCTTAGTATGCAAGCAGCAGTGCAGCTTGCGTGCATGGGCAAAATGAGACGTTGGATCCTTAAAAGTAAATTGCTAAACAAGTTCATTTTAGCAAGGTTCATATTCATATTGAGAAAATGGAGCCCGATTAGCATACGTGCAGAGAGGCTTTGCATGCTTGACATCCTCTCAGCCCCTCTGCTGGAAATAGCCATGCACACAACATCCTCTGATTACATTGATATGTAGATTCATGCATCTGCAAAGATTAGTTATTCATTAATGTATTTGCTGTGAATTCTCGTGTGAGTGTACCTCAGCCAGGAGTCTGGGGCAAGCCAAATGCATCTAAGGAAAAATGTCACAAATGATCACACAAAATCCACAGAAAAAAAAATGCAGGTTCAGTGACCCCACAATAGAATAAATCCATATGGGCGCTGTGATTAAGAAAATCCTTTGGCACTGGGGTTAAAAACAGAGGAAGTATAAACATAATTATCAGCCTTTTCATCTTCAACGCAGAATTGTTTTTTCTTGCTCAAAGTGGGCTATGAGGATTAATCATTGCCGTCTGTGTGAGTTTATAAGCGGTAGCGTTCTGTCATCCTTTCATAAAAGCATCATGGATCACCAGTTTTCTTCTTCAGTGTCCTCTCTTGCAGCCACACTGCAAGCACTTTTTAACTTTAAAAATAGGCTCACGACAGAGAGTGCCAAGGAATGCTAAATAACAAACAATGTCCCCTTGCTCAGATCTGTCCACAAAATGGAGCCGATCAGCACAGAGACGCCGTGCTCCACATGACAAAAGAAATAAAAAATAAAAAAAATCTATCATGTCTTTAAATGCTGTCTACTTCAAATAATGTGTGCAGTATTCTTCAAAAACCCTTTAAATACGGAGTCACAGAGGGTCGTACAGTGTCGTCCTCACTAGACTTTGGCGGCGTTTCCTTTATCTGCTTGTTAAGACCAAAAAGAGAAAATTGCCTGATTAGCAGGGAGAATAATTAAGAAGAGGCTGTTTAGGGAGTCAGCACCAATTTATTCATCAGAGGAAGAAATGCTAAAATAGATGTTATGCTGAAACAGGATGAACACAGATGAGCTGTTAGTGCTCTATAGACAGATCTATGCACAAGTGGCCACCACAATGAAAATTTGTGACCTAATCAAAATCTTATTGAGTCATATTTTTAATATATATTTTTGGTGAAATAGATTTGACAGAGGGATCATTTTTCTAGATGTCACGATGATGAAGTCACCTGAAGTGGCAATATGGCCGAGATTCCTTTGCAAAAGATGGAAAAAAGAGGAAAAAAGTCAAAAAATAGTTCAACTGCTATGTTGGAAAACAAAAATGTCTCGATTTTGGACCATAGCCATAATCCCACCCTAACACCAAAATCCCATTGTTTTTTTTTTTTTTGTTTTTTTTTTAACATTTTGCTGGGAGCATTGGTAATGCAATAAAACATTATAAAGTTATATCTGTCACTGGGGAAACTGCAGAAATTGCCTGCCCTAACCAAAAGCTAATTGTGTTCTGCTAGATTGCGCCTAACTAATAAAGAGCTTCTTCTTCCTGTCCTCCTCTGCCAAAAAATGATGATGCACCTCTCTTTTGGACAGAAGACATCAGTTTGGGTTGTCTCACTGGTGACTGGTTTTGATAGGTAATGATGTTAAATTGCACAACTGGGAATAAAGGAGGCTACTAAGTCATCCATCAGTGGCTAGTTTATATGAGCTGCGATTAGAGGTATTATTCAAAGCCTAGTCCACTCAAACAGATAGCTTTCTATCCCTGACCTGCCTCTTTTTCTCTCTTTGCTCTCTCGCTGTCTTTCTTACACACACACATGCACACACGCGCACATGCCCACATGCACAGTTTGCCATGAGCTACTACAGGGGACAAGTCATTCTTTTATCCACGGCGAGTCATTGTTGTGGTGTCAGCTGGTGCCGTCTCTTTTATCACACTGGAAGCTAATGGAAGCAGCAACTGTGGTAGGTGGGGGAGAAGATGCAGGCGCGCGCGCACACACGTGCACATTAATACACAAGGAGCCGTAAGAGGTTGGGGAGATGGGGCGGGTGGGGACGCCAGGCCCCGGGGCAAGAGTTGTTTTGTGGTGATGTTTTTCTTGTTTGCTGAGGCCTCTCTATCAGCTTGTGTTTTTGACACTCAGTAAACCACAAGGAAGGGCTTCAGTCAATTTCGCTTTTGATGTGTAATTGCTTTTTATTTACTTTTTAACTGTAATGATGTTTAATTTTACCTCCATGATAGAGTTAAACTGGATGTCATCTTCACCCAAAGCTACCTAGGCAGCTATTTTACATGTCCCACCTGGTCTCATTCTAAAATAAACAAAAGATGAATGCAGCTACACAACACTTCAAGCCCCCCCCCACCAAATCCCTGCATGTAATTTTATTGGTTTCACACTTTCTTATATCTTTTGACTAGAAATGCTCTAAGGACAGGGTTTATTTACAAGCGAGAGAACAACAGCCAATTACTGCAGGAAGAGTCAGTGCAGGATATTTTTTTATTTATTTATTTTTTTGATAGGATATTTGGAGTTGACCTAATTTTCTGGTAACAGTGTTACCAGAACCACTATTTCTTTCTGCTTGTTTAAAAAACAAAAGCTATAAGGGACATATGCCAGGCATGTGTTGTATTTATATTTTCTATAACTCTTTATTTTTTCAGTCTTTTTCTGTTTGTAGAACATAACAATCGTGCTTTATCATGTGACACCATTTAGATACATATCATGTTTATATTATGTTTTACATTAGGCAGTGAGACAGTTAAAAATATACAAAACAATATTGTTTTTTACTAGACATAGGTTCTATTTTTAATATAATCGTCAGCATCTTCATTGTCATCATCATCATCATCATCATCATCATCATTTCGTATATTTCTGTAAGATATGTGCTTTAGCTTCTGTGATCAAAATATTATTGCAGAAAACAGCAACTCAGTTTTTTCAACATTTAGACAATAACTTCCAATGTATTACAGACATTCACAGTTACATGTTTTACACAGTACAGTTTTACAACAAACTTCCAGAGAAAACTGTGGTAGATTAACTTTATACAAAATTCACAGGACATGAACTGTAGCCATTTCACATTTTCGCTCAGTTGTTTTGCTTTTCAAAGTAAACATGTGCTGTTCAACCAGATGCCTTTCATAGTAGCTGCCATAGAAGCAAACTAACATTGTCTTGACACACCATGGCAAAACTCTGGTAAAATTAAAGCTTATGCTTTTTCGGTTGTAAAGCAAAGACAACATCAACAAAAAGAGAAACAGACCACTTGCTTAATGGCCTGCGCTTATACACCTACGTATGTATTGCTGAATACATATTGATCAAACTATATTTGATCAAGACACACAAAGAAAAAAAACATGACTGTACTTAAACACAGAGTTGGTCCAGTTTTTTTTGTGCTAGCATACAAAGTGCTATTTTGTACTTCTGCCCAGTCATGTAAACAGACTATGGCTTAGTTGGAATTGGTGTACTGGCTTAAGGCCTACTCTGTTTCTCTTCTTTTGTTTGTCAGGAGACATTTCAGCAGTATTTCACTGATGTTCCTGAGGAAAGCATGCAAAACGTAAACAGGATTGACTGTCAGCATTAAGGGATAGTCGATGTTTGTAAATCGCTTTTCGAACCCTGTGCTTTTTATTATTATTATCATCATCATTATTATTATTATTGTACTTCTTTGTACCCTGTGCTTTACCAACCGAATACTTAATAGCGTAGTTTTTGCTTTTGTCTGCCTATTGATTTTGGTCCTCCATCACAACACATATAGTATAAAACATCCTAAAAATAATTCTAAAAATGTTTTGATCACATAAAAGTTTTCTCTCTTTTTTTCACTGAAAAAATGAAGGAAAAATAACAGTCTCTCTCACACACATAATCTTTTGCAACAAATACTGGATCGCTCCAGAGCTCCTTAACATGAACTTCTTATTGGCATTGTGCTTACTCAGAGCTCCCCGTTTGCCGTGTGGCCATGTTTTACCTCACAGAGAGCAACATTTGGAAAAGAGACAACTGTGTGAGGTTTAGAAAACATCCACAAAAAAAAAAAAAGGAAAATTGACGCCATCCTTTGCACTCTTCAATGATGTCAATTTTGTTCACTACTTCATCTACTATATTCACACGGAATTTACTTGATTCATGAAGATATTCAACAAATCTCTAATCTATATCTCTAAGTTTTTTTTTCTTTTCTCACAGTATTACACAGTATGTTTACATTTTTTTTTTTTTTACCCAGAATTATGCTTGTATTTGTGGACACTAACAGTCTTTGATATTGTTTTCGGAATGCAAACCAACAATAAGACATCGTTGGCTTGGTTTTACAAATGCAGAAAAAAATTAAACATGGTTTGAAAATCTGTTTTGATCACATATTGCCCCTGGAGGTAGGTGAATCAATTATAATCTTGGAAGTCCTTTGTAATGTTCTCTTTTGTCTACATGCTCCATGAGGGTTTCTTTGTTGTCTACACGTTGGCCTCGGCATTGGTCAGGTTAGAGGTCGGGCTTGTTGGGTTCGGGGGGCTGACGGGCTCTGGTGGGCTAGTTGGGTTGGGTGGTGGGCTGGTTGGGCTTACTGTTGTGGTGGGAGGGTTAGCCGGACCAGTTGCGGTAGTGGTGGTGGTGGTGATAGTGGTGGAAGGACTTGTCACAGGATTCACAGGGCTAGAGGCGCTGGCTGGATTAGCTGGTGGAGGGGCAGGTGTCACTGGGCTGGTTGAGTTGACAGGAGCTGGACTGGTGGGGCTGGCGGTGTTCGCAGGAGCCGGGTTGGCAGGGCTGGCAGCACTGGTTGGATTGGCAGGGCTGGACAGGTTAGCGGTGTTGGTTTCCACTTGCTGCTCTGGTCCATTTTCCTGAGGTCGCCTGACAACCGCAGGCGGCTGAAGCATTATCCGAAGTCGCTGGGAGCAGAACACGTGGTGAAAATAATTACATAAGAGAAAGAAGATACTAAGTTACAGAGTGAAGCTAAAAACCTAAAAATAAAAGCTGGCAAAATATGTGCTGTTTACCCAGTGACCCAACAACAGATGATTTCCTTCTTACCTCTTTGTAAGTGCCCTTGAGCCCGAGATACATGTAGATCATATATCCTGGTATGAGAATCATGGAGGACAGCGCCATGAGCCAGCCTACTCCCTGACCCCAGCTTGGGAACACATAGTCTCCCATTGTGAGAGGAACCATTTGTATGGCACTGAACAAGAACACCCCCTGTGGGAGACATGAAACCCTTTATGCATCCTGACACCACTGACTACAGGCAGCGCTGTCTTAGCCTGACATGGCTGCAGGCAGGTAATATTGACTTTATTTATTGTTTCATTTTTCATGTCGTGACTTTAGATGTACTGTTCTGTTAGTTCGGAGGACTCACTGCGACAATGAGAGGGGTGAATACAACCCAGCACAACTTCCACCATATGCAAGGCTTGTAACCAATCATCTCCTGGATGTTGTCATAGAACTTGTTCACACCTGCGAGACAAATGAATCTATGATCAAAATATTCATATCCAATTTATTTCAATTTGCCCCTGGTCTGCCATGCATGATGATGAGGATGGTGGGGTGGAACACATGAGTGCTCGTGCCCTTGAGGCTGAACGTCGCTTGAAGTTGTGCAAATATCTCTGGATGCACCTGAGGCTTTCAGCCTTTCACATATTAGATTTTTTTTTTTTGCAAACCTATTTTAAAATTGTAAAAAAAAAGAAAAAAGAAGAAGCTTATTTTGTTTCTCTTGCTACGTTTAATGGAACATTCCCGATACACACCGTAGCACCAGGATATGGAGATGCATTCAAAGAAGACCAAGAACAGCAGGGACATTCCACTGGCAGAGTAGTAGTCGAACAGTTTGAACACATAGATTCCTCCCTGGTTACAGAGAAATTGATAGGTGTTATTGAAAACTTTATGTGCAAATATACTCTAGTGCTGTAATCAATTAAAGCCACTGATTAAAATATAAATTGCCTTTTGCATAGTACATAGATGCACATGTTTTACTTGTATCTTTTAATAATTTTCCTCCTTTCTTTCACTGATTTGTTTAACGTAACGCCATGAATAGTCAGTGGTAATATGAGAAAGATGCCCTGCTGTACCTGCGTGATGTTTGAAAGTCCAATCACATAGGACACCAGACAGACAACCGCGATGAAGAGCTCTCGTCTACCTCTAAGAACTCTGGGAAACTCATCCACCAGAGCAGTGATGAAGCCTTCAACAGTGCAGAACTGAAGGACAGAGTCATAGAAACAGCATTAGGGATAAGTATGAATACTAGCACTTTTTTGCACTTTGCTGCTTTTATATTCTTTAATGTGGGTGTTTTTTAAAAGATTTCTACCTTTTGCAGAGATTTGCAGTTATGTAGCAAAACGCATTCTTTAACAGAGAACCTTTGTTTGACTGGTTAGACTAACAAAGAACCGCAGTGTGCAGCAAACCATGGGACAAAATCACTGATGTAATCTTCTGAATGACCAAGCATTCACTTCTTGGATGCCATTTTGGTAATAGCTCTTGTATGCAAAAGCACTGTTGATATGACATTTAGAATAGGGTTAAAATTAGTCTTTTACTTTGAAGTGCTGATGCTCATGGGCATTGTGTAACTGCATATATGGTGTTCAAATTTCTCTAGCTTTATTCAAACTGAGCTATCATATATTAAGAGAAAAAACACACGCACACGTAAAGGGACCTGCAGGCAAATGGAGGTGATAAAGTTGCATTAAAAATACTTGACAGCCAATGTCAAAGCCCAGCTATATCTGTCCACAAGAAGCAAATTGCATGCTTATCATGCAGAGAGCAGGGGTGAGCTGCATGATATGTACCTGCATTTAAAATATTTAGGTCAGCCCATGAGCAGATCATCTCCAAGCCCCTTACCTGGCTGTCTATTCCCAGCATGAGCAGCATGGAGAAGAACAGAATGGCCCAGAGAGGGGAGACGGGCAATTGGGTTACAGCCTCCGGATAGGCCAGAAAAGCTAAGCCAGGACCTGGTTGGAAAACAGGAAAAATCATATTTCGTCAGGGTTCCTCTCACAGTATTCTGATAACGACATGCATACATATTCACACAGAAGTGTCGACTGATGCTGTTCATCAGTGAGCATCAATGACAGTGCAGCTTTTTTGTGCAGACGCAGAATCATTACAGAAGAAAACAATCTGTGGTTACCTGAAGCTGCTACATCAGCGATGGGTCTCTTTGTCACATGTGACATGAAGCCAACAATAGAGAAGATTACAAAGCCAGCAAACATGCTGGTACACGAGTTGATGCAGCACACAATGATGGAGTCTCTGGGGAGAGGAAATGTAAAATACAGCTTGTGTCAAAGACTTAAATTGACTAACTCTTGTGCTTCTTAACTGATCTTCTCTGAAAAACCTCAAAATGAGGTCATCATTGTTACCTGCTCCTTTTCATTGTAGTGTTTTATATATATATGCAATATTTCTTAATTGTGAAAGATATAAATATATTTCCATTCAAAATCTCACATCAAACATGACCATTGTCACATTTTTATAGATATAGATGTTGTAGAAAGCTGGATCCGTTTGAATCAAGGGCACAAAATGCACAAAATGAATGCAACTATTTTTATGTAACTGATTGTTTATGTGACCCAGAACCATGGGGCTGCTGGAGAAAACAGGCTTTGCAATAATAGTACTTTTTTTTCCTCCAGCACACACACCAACAGAAAGAAGCTGCCTTAGATTTTTATTATATTCATGCCAGGAAGTGACATTTATAACCTCATTTTAAAAGCTTCTACCAAGTAAGATCGAATTGGATTAAGTTATCTTATAAAGTAGCAACAATTTAATTACTTCTATCTTCAGGTATTGCAATTTACTCTCATATATTAAATTCAGAAGTCTTTGTCGTTGTCTCAAAGATTACATCCTGTTCATGAATCATCACCAGTCTTACCTGTAAACATTATTATTGAAAGGGTTATAACTGCCTAGAGCTATAAGTGACCCCAATCCCAATCCGTAGGAAAAAAAGATCTGGGTAGCTGCATCGAGCCATACCTGAAAAAAGGAGAAAATAACTGCGTGAGGCCGTCGTCTGCTCACTCAGGCATGCAGTACATGGGTATGAATCATGTAATAATATGTCATTACCCCAGATTCTTTGAGCTTTTCAAAGTCAGGGGTGATATAGAACAAAATTCCTTCTCTAGCTCCAGGTAGAGTCACCCCACGGATGAAGAGAATAAACAGCATGAAGTAAGGATATGTGGCTGAGAAGTAAACGACCTGAAAATGTAAGACCATTATCAGCAGGGTAACATCGCTGCATTTTAACAATATATATGATCCATAGATTTATACATTTTCATGAGATCTGTAAAGTTTCTGTAGCTTTTCCGAACAACAACAACAACAAAAAAGCAAATGAAACTTCACTTACAGCTGGCCTGTTTGTCTCTCTGAATTTCTCACACCGTGTAAGATATGTGTGTGCAAAGCATGGGGCGATGGGGGATGGGCTATTTTGTGACCAAACCAAATATTATTTTCCACGGTCATGTGATAAACCACACTTTCAAAATGTGGCACCCCAAGAGAGGGAATCTGCCCCAAGTAAAGGGAAAAGATAAAGCCAGATTCTTTCAAGCGGCTGTTTGTTGCTCTACCTATCACAAATCCACACGCAGGGTAGAGGAAGTGTCAGGAGAAGCAGAATTAGGGGAGCCACCATAAGGCAGAGCAGGATTAGTGAACATGAGTTTTTGCTAACTCCTCTCCTATTTTTGAAACAAATCTGGACGATACTGATTGCAATTTGAATGATTGATGAGCTGATATTAAAGTGATTAATATTGCATAGCTCACATAGTATTCCACTTTGGGAATCAGCATAGCATCAGAGGTCTTGGGTAACCAAATCTATCAAACATCTTACCTTTCCTGTCCAGCCAACCCCTTTCCAAATACAGAAGTACACGAGGACCCAGGCAATAGCTAGCGTTATTGCCAGTGGCACTCGAAGCTGGCCTGGTTTCTCCAAGCCATCAGTCATTTGATGCATGTTGCGCCTATAAGTCAGAGGAAGCAACAATAAGACTATTATACACACACAGGGAAATAACCATGCAGCAGAGAAGGCTGTCTTTTATGTAGCTCGGGAAAGCATGCAGGACAGTTTAAAGCGCTGCTGTTGTGAAAAGCAAGAGAAAGCAGTCAATATCTTACTCCCAAAACTCCACCACTGCACTGGTGAGATTGGTGGTGTCTGCAATGCTGTAGTTTGTATAACATCTCTCTGTGTTCCATTCATTGTTACATGAGCTCCATGGAAGTTCCTGAAAAATAGAAATGTGCGATTTCTTTCTCCATGACAAATTTAGGGATTACCAGTTTCTTGCAGATATTGCAGGCTACATTCCCAATGAACAACCTTGCTTTTATCTTTCCTTCAGCTTTAAATGAAACACACTGTATAATACTTACAGTGGTGAAGGAGTTGTACAGGTAGTAAATGGCCCAAGCAATGATTATAATGTAGTAAATGTTGAGCCAGAAGGACAGAACAGCCGCTGCAAGGCCCACACCTGTCACAGAAAAATGAATTAGCCACTATACAACTATTATTGGATTTGAGTGTGGCCTCCACATTTACTGATGGCCATACTTATTTCTTATAAGCATCAACATCATAAATATTCATGCTTTTTTCATCAAAGTAAATATTTTCTGGTTACCTATAAATATTCTGTTCATATACCTTTAAACATAGGAGCCAGTTTCCACACACCAAGCCCTCCAATTGATGTGTATTGACCGAGGGAGCATTCCAACAGGAACAAGGGGACCCCAGCAAATATAAGGGTCAAAAAATAGGGAATTAAGAAGGCCCCTGGATGGACAAAAGGAGATTACGTTATGCACTTACGAGTTATCAATTTTAGGCTAAAGTAAATTAATTACATGGCGATGATTTAATTATTTTTATGTTATCAGCACGATCACTTTGGTTAGCTCGACTATGTGTATCATAGAACTGAATGATACATGCAGATAAATTAGCTGTGAAAATAATCTTTACCTCCACCGTTTTTTCCACAGAGATAGGGAAATCTCCATACGTTTCCCAGTCCAATTGCATAACCCACACACGACAGAAGAAAATCAAATTTCCCCCTCCATGTTTCTCTATCAGGCACCTCCTTTTTCTGCTTTTCGGGTTTCACGTCCAGTGACTTGGGTTTGTCATTATTAGTGGCCACCTCATTCAGTTCTGTGACTTGTCCATCCGTTTTGGTGCCGTTCGTCGCCATGTCTCTGGATTTGGCAGAGGTCCTGGCAGTCGGACGGGAGGCTTCAGCACCAGTCCACGTAGACAGCAGCTTCGCGGTTTTTCGACCTAACCCCTGGACCAAATGTCTGGAGATGAAGCCTGTGCGCACAAGGCTCGTCAGTCGTCGTTAACCTGTAATAGAGTAGGCTAATTGATTGTCTCTTCAAGGGAGCGCAGAAAAAGTGGTTATTTAATAAGCGAATATGGACATGTTATACTCCCGGCAGGTGTAATAAAAGAATGGAAATCAAATATAAACACTGTTTATCTCTGATGTATGAATATGAAAACGCAGACTAACGAACCTCCCGATCATTTGGCACCCTGAAGAAAAAAATTCCATTTATGTCAGACTCAACAAACAACAAAAACCATCGAGGGCAAAGTCATGCTGACTTGCCCCAGAACAAAAACACAGACGGTAGATTGCACATAAATTAACAGCATTCAAAGCCAGACCAGCAGACATGGAAGCCTAAACAATGTTTGCAATTAATTATCCAGCAAATATTATTAAAAGATACCGAAAAAATATTTATAAAAAAAAGCAAACAAACTTGGAGACAAATTACAGGATCCAAAACATACACATAAGCGCAAGACGCACCGTAGCGATAGCAAATAGCCTATGAGATTTAAGCACAGCGAAGTCCACCAATTACCACCTACAGATTCTTAACAGTTAACCACGTAAAGAGCTGAAAGCAGCAGGGATACAAAATAAACCTTCCAAACAAACTCGAATGCAAAACGCATTGTAGGGACAAAGGGATGTCCAATGCGTAAAAGCTTTACGCACCAGGCTGCACAAATTCCTACCCCAGTCTACCCGAATAATTGAGAACCTTGCGCGTTATTAAACGCATGAAATCGCGTCCTCTCCACACTTGCAACATCCAAATGACTGGCATGCAGCAATCAATACACCATTTAATTGGATACAGCGCGTAGGTTCAGAGATCATCGTGCAATTTACATGAATCCCAGCTACATGTCGCTAGCCCCATTCACAGTTTAATCATTATCACATGATAAGAAAAATAATATAAATAAAAATAATAACCATGCTTTAACCAGCCTCGTTTGTATAGGTGTTCAAACACGTACACACGCACAGACAGACGCAAGAATTCAGCACCCAGTTTACTCACAGTCAATCTGTGATCTGTGCCGCCGAGGATACGCTGCTTGCCACAAATCTCGGAACGAGGTATCCGTAGATTCCTCCTGTGGGTGAAGTTGTAAACTCCCAATATTTCTTGAAACATAAATAGATTTTACTTCCATTAAAAGACTTAAAGGGACCATGCAGCATTAGAGGGGTCCAAGCAGGAGCTGTCCAGCGGGGAGCAGTGCTGAAGACCAGGAGGATGAAGAGGAGGAGGAGGAGGAGGAGGAGGCTGAATCAACACGGGCAGCAGCCGCTTCGCCTTGTGCGACTAACATCAACAACCAGAGACTCAACTCCCATCTACACAGCCTCAATGTCATCTCAAAGTCGCCCCCCCCACTCATCCTCCTCATCCTCATCTATAGGCTGCACTGACATCGCACTTGCAGCCTGTTTGTTTTTATTATTTCAAACGATTTCCCCCTTTACATTTTAATTAATGCTGTCAAATAGGTAATCACATTTTTTTCTTTTTGACTATTATCCCCCCCAAACAAGAAGAGCAACTTTGTAAAACACTGGCTGAAATAAAGATTTCCCATTCACAATTATTTCTCATTTTAAAGCGATAAACTGCGATTATCTCAGGGGCTTAAAAAATAATTTTATTCAGGTGGCAAAATGAGATTTTGGGATCTTCTGCTCCTGGCAACACAAAAGATGACCCCCCCCCTCCACATTCAGATACACACGAAAGCCCCCCCGCACTAATAAATCGAGGTGCAAAATGGAAACATATGGGGGCTAATATAAGCAACATTATCTGCTCCAAACGCGTGTATTTGGAAGAGGAGGCCAGTTACCGGCTGTCTGCAAATCTGGCAAATTGTGATAAAGGGAGCCCGTCAATAAAGGGAGGGAACATTGGCTGGTTGTCTAACTCTGCCTGTAATCGTCCAAAGCCCGACGTCTTCCACAAATGGGGGGATGATATGAGAAGAATAAACACGTGGACTATAAGCTCGCAATTAAAAAAGAAAGACTGAAAAAGAAAATGGAAAACACTTAAAGATTTAAAAAATGGTTTGAGGGAACTATTAAACACGTGGAACAGCGAAGAATGGATCCACTCGTAGTAGGTTTTTAATTTTTCTTTATTCTTGCTTCTAAAGTAAACCTTCTGGAAGTAGAAGACAAGAACGAAACATCTTTGTGGAACAGCTTGTGAATTTAAAGTGCAAAGGTAAGTAAATTACATAAATATAGGCCCACTTGTTTGATTTACTTCAAATTTAGGAACAACTTTGTTTTCTTTAGCTTAGCTATTTTTCTTGCGTGATCAGTGATGTCACGTTGGCTTATCCTGCCTGTCCTTTGAGTAACTTGAAAGCTTTGTAGTTTGCCTCCATGCTTGTAGTTTGCTTTCATACTCCACACGTGCTGACTGCTAACACTTAGTTCCCTGCTGCAAAATTTGAAAAATGTTTCATGTGACAGAGCTGAGGTGGAGGGAATACAAGCTGACTGTGGAGCAAACTGCTGGAAATGCTCTGGCAGAGAGATCAGGAGCAGAGACTCCGGTGTGAATGTTCCTATCACAGGCTGAGAGGGCACCAGATGGCAAACCAATGAGGGGTGAACTAACCTACTAAATGATACCACATTAAATGCAGCATTTAAAATCCCATCTGGGTTGCCGTCCCTGCGGACATGGAGTGTGAAACATGACACATATTTATACACCTGCTGATGGAGCACACAGGCATGTCCAATAGGCTGGTGACATGCACTCTCAGCCAGCTGACCTCCTAACCCCTCAGCTTTGGTTTGATTCAGCTCACTGCCCTTTTCACCAGCCCTTTTCATCAGACTCTTAATTTCAGCCAGAAGCCTGTATTTGGCTCCAAGTGAATGCTGTGTGTGCTCCATTAGTTTGGAATTACTTGTCCTTTCTTGTAATGGCTTTTAGAGTACGTGAGTGAGATTGAGGCTTGGGTTGCCCCTCTTTACAGGCCCACTGGCTGTAAAATCATTTAAATGTTAGGGAGGTGTTTGCAGAAGGATGCAGCCAAAGTGCAATTCACTTAACACTATTTGCTTATTGTCATTTTTCAACCCTAATGAATAGATGTTTTTTAAATTGACACCTTAGATATGTGCCTATATGTGCTTTAAATGCATTTCAAATAATGTATAATTACTACGTACTTTGGGAAATTTAAAATAAAATATGGCCAGTTCTTCAGTTCTATTAATATAATAAATAATGGAAATTTTTAAATATAAGAAAAATATTAAATCAAGAATAAAAAAAAAAAAGAGCACTTAAATGTTTTGTTTAGGGTTTTAAATATACGTTTTTTTTTTTCAAATGGCTAAAAGCATTAAAATTTAATGTAAAACCTTTTTTTAATGTCTGAAACAGTGCTTAAATACTCTCCCGAGGATGAGGGCAGGTCACTCCATTTTCTATGTTGGTGTCAATACTGTTTTAATAACCTACCTTGAAGTGATTGTTTTAACTGCCAGGTAATCTCTATGCAATTCTCTGTTTTCACATGCATCTTCATGGACTCATTTTTCAACACCCCTCTGCAATTTGAGGCCACAAAATGAACTGATTAGCATGATGATTAGTCATTAGTATGCTAATCATAAGCAATTCACATATTTTATTCATATTGTCGCAGAGTTGTTTTTCTCCTTCTGCTGGAATTGTGTACACATCCCATTCTATGTTTATTGTAAACATGCAAGTCAGTGTGGCGACTTGCTGAGAATGTACAGTGGAAACGATGGTTTTACTTGTAGTGTTTTTAGTTTAGTTTTTTTAAGCTGCAGTGTCTAATAAGGACGGATGAATTCATTCATTGGACTGAGGAAATAAAAACAGGGCATCTATGACGTGGATTGCTCCTTGTCTTCAGCATCAAGAAAATGTTTTTAAATGACCACATATATGTTGCAGAAGAAGAAGAAAAGATGTTTCAGTCCAATTTTAAAAACACCGAACATGCAATTCAAATATATATTTAAAAATCAACATAAAATATTTATAAATCCTTTGTTTTAACACCAAATCTGTCTCCTACAGGATATTTAAAATATAAGTCTGTCTTATTAGGTAATCCCTGTAAGAGTTGTGCTGTCAGAAGCCTGGATGTGCAGCCTCTTGTCACCTGCTGTCTCCCTTTTCAACAGCCTGTAACCATGATTGCAGCTGTACATTTTTTTGGACTTGTGTAGTATAATATCGATGCAGTACCACTTGTGTCTTGATCATAGAGGGACTAGCCTGCATGTATTCCACTAGGGAAGTAATGCATAACTGAATATATGCTCACTCAGTATTTCTGTGTAGAGCATAATATAATTTGATCTTCCCTTCCAGGAATGATTTATTAAATTTACCTTACACCTACAGACGCTGCACAGAGATGCTTGAGACTTCATGTACACAGTTTCTTATGTTTTTAGCCACCATGTCAGAATATTCACAGTACACAGACTCTAAAGATACTGGAATTACTTCAAGGCTCGATACTCATATTTGTCTGTGCTTCCTTAGTATAGCATTTGTTTAGCATGACCTAAATTGCTGTGAAGTGAGTGCCTCAGCAGCTCTGTCTCGCCTCTTTCTTTTTTTTCTTCCCTACATCTCTCTTTCTCTCTCGCTCTTTGTTTGACTTCTTTTTTTCCCTTTACTCTCTCTCTCTCACACACACACAAAAATATGTATATATAACCAAACCCCCCCCCCCCCACACACACACACACACACGCACAAGATTTACAACCAGGCAAAACAAGCTGAGGGAACATTTTTTTGGTTGTTTAAATTTTTTTTCTTTTCTTTTCTTTTCTTTTCTTTTTTTTTTTTTTTTTACAACAAACAGCTTTTGCCAGATTATTTACACGCGTAGTAAGTATTGTGGGATGTAAGAATTATTTATGTGGGCTGACTAATGACATTTCAGCAATACTGAGTGAAGCATCTAGCAAATTTGCAGAGCTTTTGTTTTGTTTCTCTTTTCTGTGTTATTTCCCCTTATTCTACCTTCTTGGAGGGATCAACTGTGCTACGCTGTAAAAGACTAGCTTTTTCTTCCTTTGGGATTCAGACGCTGCGTTTGCCACTCATTCAAAAGAAATGCTGTTTCCACAAATCCATGGAATTAGATAGTCATGATTTAAAAGACATTCAGCCCAGCTGCAGCTTTAGCATGTTTGGCATCGACCTGTCACCATGCACCGAGACAGGTACTCATGCTGATGTGTTGACAACCCTGTGTGACAGCCAGCACACGGTGTGGATTTAGTAAACATATGACCTCCATGATAACCAGTATGGGGGCACTAAATCGCTTCAAATTTTGTACATGCGTTGCTAGGCAACAACATAATCGGCCTCCGTTTCTCCCTCCTTATATGGCTCTCTACTGGGATTGCTGTGCCTCTATCACTGAAAATGGTTAATTAACTTCTACAAAAAGTCCATTAATGGTGCAGATTAGGCTTCTGAGGGTTAAAAAAACACATCTAGGCTACTCAGAATTACACTCCAACATACAAATGCATGGCCAAGATTAAAAGGACGTTTGAAACAAATGATCCTAGACCCATGAGTTTGACTGTATTCTAGCAAAAACAGCTTCAGTCATTGTTTTAAATATCATAATAGATCAAAATTGAAAAGGTTATTTGGCACACTGGACATACTGGTTTCAGTACACACAGCCTAATTTCCAGACACTTACTACATATTTAAGCGATGAAATGAGAATTTACAAGAAATGTTACAATAAATAGTCTCCTTTAATAAAAAAAAAACTCATAGCCTGAATTTATGCTGTTTGTATGAATGGAGACATAACATACATTGAATATAGATATAACATATTCTACATTGTAATCATTATATTATAACTATTTTGATCATATTAGTTGTTTATATAACATTGTCTGTTGTGTGCAGCTGAATCTTATCATTTCTCCCATATGAATAAAACAAAAACTGGCAGGACAGACGTCACTCTTATTAATTCAATTGGCAGCATATGTTGTTATCTAACCCCTTTCCTCACTCTCAGGAGAGGGCTTAATTGGATACATATCTATGATGTAACACTTTTACCATTTTCCCTAAATTTACCTTTTAACAGATCACAACAGATTTTTCTACTCTTCACTTTATGTCGATATTCTATATTAATGTACAATCTGAAAACATTGTATCTAGTGATACTTTTAATATTTTGGAAGCCTTGCCTTTTTCTTATTACCATAGATACATTTCTGAAACAATAGTCCGGTCTCAGATTGAATCATTTTATATATCTGCCCACCTTCGATAAATGACATGTTTATATGTTAACCACACAAGTGAGTCAAAAGCACCCTGAATTATATGCCGATTGTCTCTATCTTCTTACTCTTCTTGTACTTTATTTGTGCAATTAGGAGTTGTATATCAGCCCCCATAATTTTTTGCTTAGTAAGGCTCTCTGAGCATTACATAATTACAAACAATGTTGCAGAGTGATAGATGAAAAATAAAAGTTTATAGGATTAACACAAGTTGATTACAAATGGATGGCAAATCCACAATAATCAGCTTCCTAAATGCTGAATAATTATTACATTAGGAGTGTTTTTTTATTGAAGGAAAATATGCAGAGAGCATTTCAATATACACAAAATTAAACCGCTACTACGAGTGCCCTACACACTATACAGATTTAAAATCAAATTTATTTGAACATCAGCATGACTTAACAACAGCATCTTGTGGAAGTTTATATTGTAAAGACATTACAATATTAGAGACAAGATGATTTGGTATGAGCAAGCGTTTGGTAACAGTGGGGAGGAAGAACTCCATTTTAACAGGAAGACTTCCACCAAAACCTTGCTCAGGGAGGAGCAGCCATCTGCCATAACCGGTTGGAGGTAACGGGAAAGAGAAGACACAAAAGAGGAGTGTGTAAAGAGACCAGAAAAAACAAACAGGACCAAAAAAAACTATGGGTGAAAGAAGACAAAGGTTACTGACATGCAATTAATGGTATACATACATATATGGAGCATGAAAAAAAGGGGTTTGGAGAAGAAGCAAAAAATAAATCATGGGAAGTCTTCCAGCAGTCTGAGCCTATAGTAGCATTAAGCAGTGGTTTAGGGTCACATGACCAAGCCCTGAGTATTATCTTTTTTCAAAAGGAAAATTTTTAAGTCTAATATTAAAAGTAGAGATGGTGTCTGTCTCATGAACTTAAAAAAGGAGCTGGTTCCACAGGAGAGGATACTGATAGCTGAAGGCTCTGCCTCCCATTCTACTTTTAGAAACTCAGGAACTGTAAGTAAGCTGCAGTCTGAGAGCAAAGTGCTCTATTGGTTTGATGAGGTCTTTAAGATATGATGGGGCATGATCACTCAAAACTTTGTGTGCGACTTTGCACATGCCTAAGGGAAGCATATATAAGAAGTATCAGCCCTAGCACAGAACTTTGCGCATTCTGTGCTTATATCAGATAGATACAATTCAAACAAATGCACTGCTTTTCAACTAATTCCAGTGGTGTGTCCTTGTCTCACTAGTAATTTGCTGCACTTAGATTTTGCAGGACAAATACAGGTCTAAGTCCAGTATCTGAGGCTATGAGGAAATTAGTAGTAGTGCTTCATGCAGTGAAATAATAATCACATTGTTTCTTTCCAACAACATCTTTTGAGACATTTGAAAATAAAATGAAGGTTGTCTGTAATTGTCTAATAGATCTAAAAAGTATATAAGAGGTCTTAAATATGTACTGAGAAAACAGTCAGCACCTTTTTGGGGGGTGCAGCTTGAAGGTTAAATTGCTGTATCATGCAGCATGTTAATTATTTGAATAGTTTGTCCTTGGTTAGTGTCTGAAGCCAACCTTGATGAAATAATTACCCCCACCCTTATTTTTTGGTATGTAAATTATGCACTGGTGTCATATGTCTCTGTGCAAAGCTGGCTAATCACATATTTTACACCTGAGAAACCACCACTGAGAAGGAAGTGGCAGTTTCAGTGCACATAAAACGTGTCTGTGTGAGGTGTGGGAGTGAAGGGAAACGAAAGGTCCATCATCAGCATATCCAAATAGGAAGGAGCCACGACATGGAACTCTTTAAATGGAAGCTTTGACAGAAGCCTGCAATCCTTTCTCACCACACTGCCCCTGCTAATCCCCTCCATTCAACCACATCACTATGGAAACTGTCTGGATGTCTCACCCTTGCCGCCTAACTTGTGCCATGCAGCCATGTCGGCCACTGACATGGAGGTTGTGCAGCAAAATGCTGGCTGTTCACTGTCTCCCTACACGCCACAGGTCTCTATGTGACATTACACGCTGCTAGACTCATAGTGATTTTTTTTTTTACCCAGGAAAAAGAAAAATGCTCAAGAAGAGACAGCAACTGCAAGTTCAAAGCAGCGCAAGAATAAGCACTTCAGCCTTTAAGAGAAAGACAAAAAAACCTTGGCTGTATGGTGTGGAGTTCAAGGTGGTTGGAGCAAATTTTCATATTGCTTGCTCCCGATACCTATTTCATTTCTTTGACTTTCCTCTGGCAAAATTGCAGGAGAATATTTGTCATGGTTTTAAAAGGTTTATCAGCTTCAAAGCTGAGGGAGCTGGTCGTCCAACCCATCAGCGAGACCACGCAATCCTTCCAGCGCTGACAAGAATGGGTGAGAGCATGTGGACAAAATTTCCCTGCTAAGCCCCCAATTCAGAGCTTTTACATAAAGCTAGAAGAAGCACATTTGCATTTGCCATTGACGTCAGCTTTAATCCATCCCAAACCACTTCTCCAGCCCCCTCAACATCTTGGAGAAGAGCTTCGGTAATTGCTAATTACAGGAAAAAAGATGGTTATAATCACAAGCACCAACGGTCTGGTCAGTGCCAACGCCTGTGACCTAAAATCTGCTGAAATCAGCTGTAACACAGAGCTCATAGGCAAGCACAATCTTAAACATAAATGTATGGTTAAGGCTGGACTTCTTGTTTAATTAAAGCAGCAATTCAGCTAAATCTCACATTCATGTATCTTGTGTGTTGCTGTCCTCTTACCTCTTTTTATAAAAGTGCCAAAAGCATACCCCGGACATGAATTACCTGCTTGGGTGATTTTATTTTTCCCCTGAGCAGTCGCTGATGGTATAGCACAGCATTGCATGGTATTTAATTGGATGCTTTTCTGGCATCTTATCAGGGCTACACTGTTTTTTATGTATTCATCATTTATTAATGATATATAAAACCTACAATGTCTATGTGTAATCTAAGTCTGAAGTAATCTAAATTGCCTGTTTTGTCAAACTTGACTCTCCTTTAGGAGAAACGGATCCAGCTGGCACAGATATCAAGTTTTAAGTGATATCAGATTTTTAAAAAGGTATTTAACAAGTTTTGACACTCTATCTATGATATCTAAATACAAATCAAGTATTCCCTATGATATATAAAGACTATAGACATACTTACTTGGCAATACTTAATCTGAATTTTTCCTAACATTTTCATTTAAATGCTTTTTATCAATAAACCTATTGGAATAAATGTACAATCTGTGATAAACTTAAACAAACCATATTTTCTTTTTTTAAAATCACTTTCCACAAATTCATTGTCTTGTGTGTAGCGCTTCAGTATATTGTGAACTACAACATGAATAAGTGATGTACTTACTAAATCATTTATAGATCATTTGGTCTTACAAGTTCATGTCTACCATTGCCATAACCTGCAACGTTTCAAAATTCATGAGGGTGTATTATGATTAAGTCATTTGTTGTTAAAACACATGTTGTCTCAGTTTTGTCACAGAGAAGAGATCATGCTTGACCTAAAACAATTGCAACAATACAGTTTCTTTGCACCCCCCCCCCCCCCCCCCACACACACACACACACACACACACCACCCAATCAGTGTGTTGATATTCTGCAGATTAAAGTACATCTTTGTACTGCTGGAGGTGCTAGATGAAAGTCAGGTAACACACTAATGTTTGGTCAAATCTGACTGTATATAAAAGATGGCTGCAGCCCCATTGGTAAAATGAAGCCAGAAGTTTCTGAGTTCTTTATGATCATCAGGAGGGGGCGACATGTCTGGTTGCAAAAAGATTTGCAGTTGTATCGAAGTCTATGGGTAAAGGACTTGATAGATGACCTCACCAAACACTTTCCTGATTAGTTTATGGTCTCATTTGATAGTTTCAGCAACTATAACTTTATAATAAACTGTGTGCTGCTGTGCACAAAAATAGCTTAATCAAGAACAACTGGGCTTTCCAATATTTCTAATGTTTGTTCTTTTACGTCATTGTCTACAAATATCTTGGAAACCTATGCACCTGGCTGTGCAACCAGGCTAGTCGGCCAGCAAAATATGCACCCTAAGTGATGCGGGAGACTCAGATTTTAGCCTTTGCCAATGATGCTGTGTGGATTGTGATTGATCAAAAAAGTTTTTTTGCAATCCCAGTGGATTTTTTTTATCAGTTATTGAATAATTTAATAATATGCTATAAGTGACTTTTTATATGCATAATTTGTAATCCACCATAATTAAACTAATAGAGACAGTTAGATATAGAAATGAACCAAACCAATACAGATGAATGAACTCCATATGCTTTCATGCAGAACTACCTTTTGATTGACTAATAACTTTTATATAAGTGAGCAGTGTCCTTGATTTTCCCAGTCAGATCCACCACTTGCGCCAAAGACTAACCAACCACCCACCATTGCTAACCATAAAACTAATACTAAGTCCCCCTCCTCTGATTATACTGTAAGGTGCATTTCTGCGCCACTTGAAACCCCCCAGTGTACTGCCTGTCTCTCAGCAGAGATGTTACCTGCCTTTATTTGGAAGTTTGACATGACAGATTACTTTAAAGCTTTGTGCACAAATCCCAGACTTGTTAGATTCATCACCACTCAGCTTACACAGAGGCAGAGCCACAATCTGCCAGTCTTGCTCGTGTGCTTTGGCTGATAGTTTTGTTACTTATTTCCTCCCTGATTTCCCATGTCTCCCCAAGGCACGGTAAACTGAACAAAGTAAACCACATTTTATTCAGAGAGACCAGTTGCACACTGAAAAATGGATTTTAATTTGCCCAGTGAATTTGTGCGATGAGTGTTTTAGGACATGGGAGGGATATTTCATTAGTGGCTTTTCCACTGGTGCCGTTGGAGAGTTTCACGGGTTTTGGACACACATAGGCACTTATTTCCTTTTTACTTTAAAACATCTACTAGTTACGGTGTTGTATTTCTTTGCAGCAGACTACCTGATATTCCACTTTCCTTTGCAGATTTTTGAACACTGTGTTCCTATTTTTTGTCTGATGATACAACATATTTTTGTGGTACTAGAACTTTCCACACAGGTACTCATTCATTAACAGTAAGAGGTACAAAAAGAGGTAACACCATGTTAGGAGAGACATGCAAATTCACAGAAAAGCTAATTTTCATTCTTTTATATAATGGTTTAAGTTTAAATGAGGTTACTTAACCTCTCTGCTTTATCAGAGAAGCTGTGGAGACGTGTTAATATACTGCTGTCACTTTCACAGATGACATGCATGAGGACGCGTATGTGTGTGTGTGCATGCTTTTTGTGTGTACTGCCAGAAATGTATGTACAAATGATTGTAGTGGTGTCTGCACAAAATGATGCAGCAACTCAAATGTATCCATCGCCTAAAATGGGAGAAATGCATGAGCAAGAGATGAAGTCACTTAATTTAGTTGTTGGCAATGGCATCAGAAAACACTGACCTTTCGTTGGTTCCTTGAGGCCATTAAATGAGTCACATGACAGCTGGATATTTACAGTGCCTCTCGTCACTGGCCTTGTCAAATCACAGCACACTTCACTGAAGCCTAGGAGGCCCTAGGCTGGACTTTAGCTATGCAGACAGACATAGGTGTTTTTTACCCTTCTTTTAGCTCAAGCTCACGGCAATTTTATGAAACACAAAAGAACACAAGGGCGTGAGGGTATGTGTGTGTTTGTGAGCTTGTTCGAGTGTTGCTGCTAAAAAACAGGAAGGAGAGAGTGAGACATACATACAGAAGCACAGACAGTCTGCAAGACCAATGAATTTCAGGCCAATTTATCTTATGAATGAGCCTCTGGAGGGCATTCACTCCCAGACAGTTCCATGAACTGTACAACAAATAAAACTGTACTTCTGGACCCATATCTCACACGAGACAAACTGAGAGTCTTTTTTTTCTGTAGCTGTTTCATTTGAACCAAGAAATAAACAGATCAAATCTATAATGTTTCAATGCTGTGATGAATTTCACTCCTTTTTAAAAATTTGCTAATATTAACATCTGTGGAAAGCTTCTGTGCTTTAGCCTTGTCTCAATCTAATATATACATGCCTCATGTAGCAGCCTGACATGCTTGCAGCCAAGGCTCAACTACACAGTTGTCAGTTTTGCTTCCAATACCAGTGTAAGGAGCTGTGAAACCAAGAATTTTTATGTCCTCTTCTAGCAAAAGTAATGTCCAAATGTCCAAAAAAAAGGAAAGAAAAGGAAAGGAAAGAAAAAGTAAAACTGCTGATTTGACAGGTGCTATTGTCTGTTACATCCCTGCATAGTGATGTAGTGAAGTGGAGCCATAGCTCAGGTAGAGTGGTCTACTACCTGTCTACAAAATGCAGGGTTGGCAGGTTGATCCCTGGCACATCCATGTGTTAAGGTGTCTCAGGCAAGGCATTGAATCAGTGGTTGGTCCCAATCACAGCTCCACTGCCGCTAGTGTAGGGGAATGTGTATGTAAATGGGTGAATAAGAAAATAAAGTGTTATGTGGTTTGTAGAATCTAGCACAATGTCCTACAGATGGATAGATAGATAGATAGATAGATAGATAGATAGATAGATAGATAGATAGATAGATAGATAGATAGATAGATAGATAGATAGATAGATAGATAGATAGATAGATAGATAGATAGATAGATAGATAGATAGATGTAAGAATCAAAGAGCCACCACATGCCCAAGTTATACTGAAACACCCATTGTACCTAAAAACATTCCTTTAGTTTGTGATTTTTACCTCCTCAGCACAGAAACCTTTCATAACCTTTCAAAACAACTCAATACTGTTACAACTCCAATTGCAGTGGATGATGGAGACAAATCCTTCTTAACACCTTTCACACACACCTTTGTATTTGCACTACACAAATATATATATTTATTTTAATCCCACCCAACCTGTTAATGCTGCCTAGTAGTCAAGCAGGCCTGTAAAAGTAGATAAAAAAATAAAAATAAAAACATTTCTTATCCTGCAGTCTGGTAATTTAAAACTGTACAATGGAAAAGAATATATTGATTATAAATCTCCATTATGGGATTTTTGTATTCTCTTTTTCACATTGCAGTAATGATAACAAGTGAGACTACAAGATGCAAAGCAAAGGCATGCAGGATGTTAAAAATGTGTGACTCCTTACAATTTGGTTACACTTTTTAAAATGTTATTTCATTGGATCTGGGTTTAAATATCAAGGAAAAGCAGTTGTCACATTATAGATACAATATGCATGCAATGATCTTCACTCTAACCATCAGCTGGTTTTAAATAGTGCAATAAATGTTACATGCGGCAATTATGATGTTTACAATTATTCCATTGAAAAGCAATACATTTATAATATTGTTTTTTTGCTATTTAGGTCTTTTCATCCACATTTGCCAGCATTTCACTGCATATCTATAGTGCTCGAGCTGACAGTCTAAAAGCAGGGTGATAACAACTTGGAATAGTAGAAATTGTGACCTGCTTTGCCTCAATACATTCTCATTGGAGCTAACTTTTAGATTTAATAATGCCGAGGTTACACCGCTGTTCATTTTACTTAGAAATGTTTGAAACATTGTCAGAAACCCTGAGGGCCCTTGGATTCCATTTCAGAGAGCAGCTATTTGAGGCGAAGGGTAGAAGGCAGTGACACTGACAAATCCAAAATGGGTGTGTGTGTCTGCACGCAGTGAGCATTTCTACAAAGACGGGCAACTCGTTTGATTTGCTACATTTATAAAGGCTCATAAATAAGTTTTGCTGGATTCATTTATTGTATTTACGCCACACATTTAGCCCTTGTGTTTAACCCAGAATTACAATCAGACAGTTAATGTGTCGCAAGGAATTTGACTTTGTATTTGGTATTTTCTGTTTGTTGAAGCCAGCTCTTGTTATTTGGAGTTCAACAGCATAAAAAGTGGTAAACTCTAGTCATTTATACAAATCAAAGGAAAGGTAGCTGTATTTAAGCTAAGGTATTTACTACACATACAATTTAACAGATGAAAACTTTACTTTGCATTATTAATATTTCACTCTACAGATCTGCCATTTATTTTATTTTTTTTTCACCATTGCCAGAGTGGAGCTTGTTCGATGATTTATTTCGAGACAAAATTCTGAAAACACATTTTGTCCTTTCCTTGAAGGGAACTTCATGTGCCATATATCTCAGATGAAATCTTTTCTGGGTGCCTCCTACGTTATTGAGGTTAGGAGGGGAAGCGCAGGGTATGAAGAGTGGTAGGAGGCGCTGTGGTGGTCCAGTGGACTGGAAAACGCTGCCCCCTGGCAGAAAGTTAGTGTGTGGCTGTATCTGTGGTGGCGCTAATATGGCCACTGGTTCATTAGAGCGCTGATGTAAGGAGCACTGCGTGACACCAAGTTTCTAAGCGCAAAGACTTTCAGAAAGGAACCACTGAATGCAGTGAAGCAAAGTGAAGACTTCCCTCTCTCCTGCAACCGAAGAGAAATCCCTCCATTTGGGTTCAAATGAGAAACTGATGAGAAATTGAGCTGCTTCTTAAATACTGGGCAGGACAGAC
Source organism: Neolamprologus brichardi (assembly GCF_056152115.1). NCBI lineage: Eukaryota > Metazoa > Chordata > Actinopteri > Cichliformes > Cichlidae > Neolamprologus > Neolamprologus brichardi. The sequence goes on from NC_142123.1 coordinate 23,421,193, forward strand.
AGAAATGCTTTCATACAGAAAAAAGAAGACTGTGCATCTCATTCACTCACATGCAGAGCATCCACTTTCTACCACAACAGGAGCTGCTGACAGGTTGGTCATCAATGAAAGGGGGCAGAGAGAGCGGGGGAAAAATAGACACAGAGAGGAAGGCAGGAAATAATAGAGAGAAAGAAAGAGATGCTGACAGGCTCAGCTCCCCTCCTCCTCTTGACAATCTGGGAGGTGAGGACACACAGACAAGAAGGAGAGAGCACAGGACCAATGCTTCAAGCTCAGCTGCACGTCAACCCAATCATTATGTCGAATGACTATTTAAACTCACATGAAGTATGCTATGTATAGTAGTAACTCCAGCTGATTCAGAACTGCCAGCGCAAGATGTCACACCATGTCCACTTCAACATATTGCACACTGGAAATCTTCAATGTTGTTCTGCTGCAAGAGATTTTGGTTGAGTCTCAAATAAGCCAGTGAGATGACTATTATTATGTTAAGTGGGATTCACAAGTGCACTGTGCATGTTTGAATCTTTAAAACATGTCTTAAACCTGCTTAAATACAAATATAAATGGAGTGGAAGCATTGCATTCCACTCTTAATCCACAGACATGAAACACAATCATTTGGAATTACCAAATTTGCATGAATGAATGGTTCTCGTGCACAAATTGCGACTGTTTACCCTAATTGTGACACGGCGCATGTATATGCAGTTTTGCTGTGTTCATGCATGAACACATGAACACACACACATGAAGAAGCCAAGGAATAGAAAAATAATATAGTCGCTCTGAGGACAAAATGTGGTGGCAGGGAGGCAGAGAGGAAGGTGGTGGTGGGGGGAAATAGCCCCGCTCATCTCCTCTCATTTTCTGCCCGCTACTACCCAGCAGAGTTTCTATGGCAACCCCTCAAAAAGCGGTGTGCGGTGAATTGTGGATTTGAGATGCGCTGTCTGATTGCGCTGTGTGGAGGAGATGGCTGGCTCTTTCGTCAGTCTTCCTCTGTAAGAGGAAATTGGTGGAGAGCTCCAATGAAACAGCACTCCATATGCTTTCTTTGATGTGCGTGCCAGTCTTTGGTCCTAGAGCATGTGTGTGTGTGTGTGTGTGTGGGTGTGCGTGCACGCTCAAGGAAGCTTTACATTAGAAGCTAGTGCCCCCTGCAGAGCTGCTCGTCACTCTTGGCACCCACCAGGCTGCACTCAGCTTTCCAAATGAATCTGTCTGGCTGACCATGTAGACTCATCAGTATGCTTTGGGTTTCAGCTGATTGACTCGATGCCACTGATGACGGTTCATTTCTGTTCTGAGTTCCAACAGCAGTGTACGACAGTGCACGGCGTCTTGATTATGAAATTTTGACGTACACACACAGAATGTGTTTTGCCACATGCCTCCTCCCAAACCTCCACACCTCCTCCCCACCCACCCTGCCTTTCTTATTAAATATAAGCTCAAACTTTTCCGTGTGGCTGGCTTTCACTGATGTTAGGAGAGCTGCGTCTTTATCCATGTTAAGAGTGGGACATGTATGCTGCGCGATGTGAGCTCTCTCTCTCCCTCTCTCCATCTGAGTATCTGTATGATGCTTGCAAGCTGTGCCAGTCTCCATTAGCATCCCATTATAAACCAGCATGATCACTCGTCACTTAGAATGCCTGCCACAGCGTGCTCTGTGTATGTGTGTGTGAGAGAGTGTAAGAGAGCGCTTGTTGTGAGGGCACGTGTGTGAACGTGTGTAAATCACACAGTCAAGTGATTGAGATGGCCTTGTTTCAAAAGAACACAGGGGGAAAAAAGCTTCCAAAGACTTGTGCCGCAAACATTTCAATTTAAAAGTGTCTGAATGTGTCTGGTTTGTTTGACCCAGATTTCTCACCTACCCCTCTATTGATAAATTGGATATCTGGAGGCAGCCTTGTGCTACAATTTAATTTAGTTGATATGTAGTGAACAGCACCCTCTGCTGACTTAATCTGTAAGCTAAAAATTGGTTAGTGCTTACAACTGAGCATCTTGAAGAACTCATCAGAAATTATGGCTTAAAGCATAATATAATGAGCAATAAAGCAGCAAATGAATGTTTTACTTTTCCATAAATAACAAAGTTAGTGAATATTTTCTTTTCAGAGAGGTTAACGAACCTGTTTGTGTCTGATTGTAATGCGGTCAAACCAAAATGTGCACACATAAATCACAACTGGCTAAATTGTACTTCAAACAATGGCCTATACGCTGCATAATAAATGCAAGCATATTGCAGGTGGTCAAATATGCGGAGGTTGTGATTAACATTGAAAATTTGCTTCAGACAGAATCCAACAGATAGTCTTTTTTCACTTTAATGTGTTTGGAGATAATGCTTAAAATATTCAGAGCTGTCAAAATAATGTTCTGTACCTTTAACCCAACACAGCAGGCGTGAATGCAATTTTGTTTCTGGCGCTTACATCGCTGAAAATGTGGCATTTAATTTAACAATGTTGCATCAAAGTCTTTTTCTAGGCACAATGATCCTTTTATTCTGGCTAATCCACGCAGGACACTGTCAACAGTTTAACTGGGGATTTTTTTTTTCAAGAATGTAGTTCCAGTTGAGCCTTTTTACATTAATGTCAGACAGAGAGAGAGATTAAAGAGAAACGGGGACACCGTTTCTGGAAAGAGACGTGGCCATTGAAGTTTTTAATGTCATCTTCAGTCTTGTGAACACAGAAACAAGATCCCAGTCACTTTGGTTGCATTTTGATGGAGGCAGAAACCCAAAGAAATGATAGAATTATCTTTTCTTCACAGGGAAAATACAGCCTTTAATTTTTCCAGCTAACATTAAAACTTCTTCCTATCATCAGCATAAAAGGTTATTCGTTTTAACCACTGGTACAACCAATGATTGCTATCCTTTTGGGGACTCCAGGTCCACCTTCATAGTGTTGCACAATAGAATAGCTTCCTAGAAGTTGGTGCTTTAAATTATGTATCTATTTCCCGTTACTTTTAAAACTACAACAACTCAAAATGTCCACTGTTGAAAACGAAAGGATTCTCTATGGACTTTAAGAAACACAAGAACACCCCTTTGACCTTGGTCTTCTCTGACTTCTTAGAACTGCCTTCTTTCTCTTCTTGTTACCTCCTTGGTCTTCTGATTGTAGATGTTTCCCAGCTTGGCTTTCCTCCATGCATACCCCCTAACCTCTATGCACACACGCAGACACATGCACACATATATATTCTGTGGTCCAGGTCTAGAGGAATGTTGAGTGTTCCTACAGCCCCCCCACCCCCCCTCAGGAGATTAGGCTTCACCACACTTGCCCCCCTCACTTCATTCCATTCCAAAGTGTGCCCCCTAAGAGCTGTCACATTTTTATCTGAGCCCGGTGATTGTGACAGATTTGCCAAATGACACACATACACAAACACACACATTTATGGACACACAAGGGGACACAAACAGAGGGGAGGTTGCTCTGCCCAGGGAGGGACCAGAGAGCGCTGGGCTCCAGCTATAAAACCCTCGGAGGATGAGGCCAGAGTCCTGCCCTGAACTGGACAGTACTTCCTTCCTTTGTGCCAGGACGCTGTCAGGACAGGCAGCAAGAGAGCCTCCGACATGAACGACATCTACAAGGCAGCGGTATGATCCCACTCAAAACACAGCTGAAAGAGTGCAGTTGACTTCCTCTGGTGAAGTTATTTGATTTGTTGGGTGCTCACCAGAACACTGTGAGAACTAATCTAGTGTGGGAGTGATGTTTTTATGGATGTAAAACCATTATCCTTAACATTTCTTAATAGTGCTAAATGTGATCAGTAGTTAAGAGTGAAAGAGTGTAATTTCCCCATTTAAAGCTGCACTTTAATGTTTATTTGTTGCATGAAAAAATGCCACCCATCATTTTTTAAGCCTTTTTAAGCTCACATTACTAAAATAGTTGTAAAATACCTATGTTGCCTTCATTAGTGCTACATCGTCTTGGGGGAGCCTTAACACCAAGTATGTCTCTAGATTTCCTCCTACTTCAGCCCTATCAGAACTGATAAGAGCCACTCATAAGGTCACTGACAGGACATGTCCCTGGACCACAATCTGCTGCTTCATTCATGACTTCAAATGGAACGGTCTCACTTCACGTGGCTAATTTTGGCCAGTTGCTCAGATGCTTCTGTTTCAGTGGTTCTCTGGTGCCAGAGAAGAGCTTCAGGTTTAGATAAACCGCCCCATGGCTGAATTCCAGCATTATCTGTGAGCCTGAGAGCCGTGTGGCTATTTATCCACCTTTGCACAGACAGTCCTCTGGCTCTCCTATCTGCTCACAGTCCAACAGGGAGATAATAAAAACACACTGGAATGTATATTACATCTGTTTCAGGGTTTTTTTTTCTTTTACAGTATCATCAGCAGTGGAATTTAAATGTGAAAGTTTGTATACTGTATGTATGTGGTTCATTTACAGTGGACAACTGTCAATAACTCTTACATAAGCAGCTGTCTCCCTCTTTCATTCTTGGTAGCTTTTCCAGGATTACTGTTCCATTGTTGGGACAGATCCACAGCTATGCTAATTTAGAGCACTGTGTGTTGTGTCCTTTATCTGTCGTTCCTGAGCCTCTCTTCTGACTGTTTATTTTTAACTCCTCCTCTTACCAGCTCTCATGTATGATATGTAGGTGCTGTGTAATGTCAGGGATGTCCCGGACCTTTGTTAACTGAAAAGTTATCAAAACAAACAGAAATAATCTAGTCTAGATTTCCAGATAGCTTAACCTAGATATATTTGGAGTTTTGGAAAATGCAATCAAACCCATAAATATTTTGTTACAGAGAAATTCCAGAATATATCCCAGAAAGCTGATGTTTTCTCTCTCAATTCTTTCTCTTTGGCAGGTTGAGCAGCTGACAGATGAACAGAAAAATGGTGCGTGAAATGATTTTCAACTGAAGGCGTAAAAGCTTTGAGCATGCCACTTTAAAAGATGATTTAGTTATAGTTGTTGGTAGAAAAAATCTATACCTCAACAGGACTGCAACCATTAGTTGCACCAACACTTAAGACAAATAGCCTTTTGTGCTGATGCCCAGGAATTAATCTTAACCCTGTCCTAAACCAGACATGCTTCAGTAGATATTTTTGTGTGTGTGCTGCTTTGTTGCTGCAGAGTTTAAGGCCGCCTTTGACATCTTCGTACAGGATGCAGAGGACGGCTGCATCAGCACCAAAGAGCTGGGGAAGGTAATGAGGATGTTAGGTCAGAACCCCACACCGGAGGAGCTGCAGGAGATGATTGACGAGGTGGATGAAGATGGTAAATCGAAACCGCTACTGGGCTATGGATAAGAAAAAAAAAAAGAGCAAAATAATTGGTTGTGTTTGACTCTCATTCTCACAGGTCAGCTGCCAAGTGCATCACAAGCATGTTATGCAGACAAGCATCATTCGAGCCCTCTGACCTTAAATGCTAGTCAGGGATCTTAAATACAACTCGATGTGTCAGGTTGAATTAAAGGGAAATGTGTGTCAGACGTTGCACTTGTCACCTTGGATTTTCCATGTGATTTAATGATGAAATATGAAAACAGCATCTTGGTTTTGTTTGCTAAAGCTAAAGCTGATAATTGAGTTCTGTATAGTTAGACCACACACACTTTAATTTACAGGTATGCCTGTTATAAATATAATAAATAAGACAATTATAGGCTTCAAATCAAATACATTTGTAACATCAATTGAGATGCTATAACATCACTGCAGTGATCCATTGGTGAACAGAGTGTACTTTTAAGCTGATCATCTGGTTAAACTGGGATAATATAAAATCCCAGTTTAAGGATGTGATGTGTGTGTTGTGTGTGCAGGGAGCGGCACGGTGGACTTTGATGAGTTCTTAGTCATGATGGTGAGATGCATGAAGGACGACAGCAAAGGGAAGTCAGAGGAAGAACTGGCAGAGCTGTTTCGGATGTTTGACAAGTAAGTTTCATATTTAAACCTGTAGCTACTTTATCCTGCGCTCAGAGCGGTTTGTTAGCAAAATCTCACCACAAAAGAAATACTGTGCTACATGCTTACTGACAGACTTGGGGGAAAAAATATCTATGGCAAGAGGATGCTATCATTGGAGCATTTCCACAGTCTATTGAACAAATTGCTCTTCTTCATCGTGTGGTTCCAGAAAAGTATGCTTCCAATGTGCAATTATGAGTACTGACAAAATGCCAAGCAGCTCTGCAGAGTACAGCATGTAGTTTGCTCCATAATCCTTTTTGACAGCTCCGAATATTTTAAACACCCACTCGATGTAAGCCAGACACCTCGTCTGAGCATCAAAGAACAAACTCGCTGTGCTTTTTTTCCCTTTCTCACGGTGGTGGTTCCCAGACACTTAAATTCTAGATATGACCAGTCACACATCAAATACAAGCTTGCTCCTTCCCCCAATGCCAGCTGTAAAGCTTAATTAAAGTTTGTTATGTATTAACGACATTTCACACCTTTGATTCTGCAGAAACACAGATGGTTATATTGACCTGGATGAGCTGAAAATGATGCTGGAGTCCACGGGAGAGGCCATTACAGAGGACGACATTGAGGAATTGATGAAGGATGGGGACAAAAATAACGATGGCAAAATTGACTACGATGGTGAGGACTTGGGACCAGTTCTGTTTACTTTTTAAGACACATTCACAATGAGACATTTGCTTGATAAAGACATGTTCTGGTTTCGTAGTAGTTTGTCTGAAGCTCAGCTGTTTGTAACACTGACTTCTTTTTTGCAGAGTTCTTGGAGTTTATGAAAGGAGTGGAGTAAGCCTGTAAACGAGAGGGTGGTGTTTTTGTATTTTTTTGCAACTCCTCTGCCATCTTGTGAAGCTGGAAGCCAAATTGGACGTAGTTGATAAAAACAATTGGATGACTTTGTAAGATTAAGTCAAATATCATCTTTCAAACTTTCTGTATTTTTCTATCATGTCTCTTGCATTGTTATAAATGCAGTTGTGACTTTTGGTGCCCATGTAAACCGATTTCTTTGTAAATGTATCCAAATTACTTATGTCTTTGGGGGGAGGGGTTGTTTTGTTTTTTTTACAGAGGCCAGATACCACCCTCCTTTTGGCTGTTTGAAATATGAATGCTATGTTTGTCTCCAGCTAAATTCTTTATCTCGAAAGTGCCCCATTGAGCTTACAAATCCTTTTACTAAGAGGCTACTGTTTACTTGGGCAGAAAATGTGCAAAAAAACAAAACATATCTCTGAGTAAACACCGTTTTATAGCAATCTCTGCTAGACCAATCATATTATAAGAATAATGTGCTGGATACAGCTCATTTCATGGATACATTTCTGGATGTGGAAAATGTCCTCAGGACTTTTTATTCCCCTATATTACCCCTGGAACATCTGCAAGGTCGGCTTGAAATTTGCACTCATATAATAAACAAGATGTATTTGTCAGTATGGTCAATTCGTCAGTTTCTCTCTTTGAATAAATTCATTCAGTCTTATCTGTACTCACTTTAAGGACATGGTCTACATACTTCAGTCAGTGCTTTTGCTGTTTGTTGAGTGTTTCTAGCGTGCTAGACAGAGTTACACCGGTTATACTGGGGAACAAAGCACTGTTATTTATACCATTTTGCCTAAATGTACTCCAGATTTTACAGGCTGATCACATGCTTGCCTCTTTGGCCTGCTCTGCTTTTCACAGATGAACAAGTAAAAACAAGCAAAGGAGGCCTGAAATGTTACTTGTTACCAAGATAACAGTGGATTTTGTGTGAGACTGTTTATCATAAATTTTGAATTATCTGTGACATTTTTACTCCATAGTGGCTCGTGCCTCTGGTATGCAAACTATCCACATGGTCGCTTTGGAGGTATCTAGTTACACAGACTATTGAGACAGGAGCTATTTATGTCTAATCATGTTAGTGCCCATGTTAGGGGATGTGCATTGACAGACACCAGTTGACAATCAAATGCCTGTGACCATAAAAAGCATGCTGTTAGACTACAAAGAGATTACAGATCTTTTAAAAACCCAGCTTGATTTCTTGAAATATCGGAAATAATAAAGCCCAGAGATTAATTTTACATAATAAAGGATTCTTTTTTCCCCTTTTTTTTCCCTTTCTGTTTTTATTTATGTTAGTAAGTTTCAATTTCAGCTTCAACCAGGTTCTGTGGATCTCACCAAGCATTCCTTAAAAATGGCCATTATCTAGCGTTTTAAACCATCCAGTCCACAAAAGCAGGACACAGCCTTAGTAACACAGGAGTCATGTAGTTATCACTGTGGCCACTTGATGTCAGCAGGAAAACACATTCTTATCTTTTTGCTTGGCTCAGATACAGCAAGCTAAAGATGAGAGATTTCATGGCACAGCAACAGCCTTTCCAAAGTAAGATAATGGTCGACCGTTGATGGAATCCGCAGACCGATTTGTTTGGTTATAAAATAGGGTTAGCATCCAGAGTAAACTGCTTCGTGTTTTTAGTGGTTGAAATTGTAATGTCAAAAATAAAAACAGTATTCACATAGCAGTAGGTTACTACAAGATCTGAAAAAAAATGTTCTTGTGTTTTGATACCAACTGATAAGTAAAATGTTCATTTGATCTATGTCCAAAATTAATATGTCGCATTTTTATTCATTTTTTGCCTATGAAAGAGACCTTTTCTATAATTTGGATTTTGGAAATGGGATCAAGTGCATTTTGTGCGAGCGTGTGACGTCAGTGGCCTGATTGATGACAGCCCTCCTACCTCCCTCTGTCTCTTTCTGCTTCCCTGGGGGTCCTGTTAACTCCATTCTGCCCCCCCCCCCCCCCCCCCCCCCTCCATGGTCGTGTGATACTTATCGGATTATAAACCCTAACCAACAGCAAACCGCAACTGCCCTTCTAGATCAGTGTCACCAGCCTGACAAAGACAGCACACCACATTTACGGAATAATCTACAGTTTTATACATTCCTGCTGCACTGGCCAAAAAAATACTGCATTAAAACTAAAGCGATGATCTCAAGTGAAAAGATGTCACGTCAAAATTTGAGGTGCTACTTTTTGATCACGCTGATTAGGCTGCTCTGCGGCCTGAGCATTTTCGTTTAAACTGACATTTGCAGCGTGGAAAAGATGAGTAGTGCACTCTTCGGCATCAATGGGAGGCTGGGCAGCAGCAGAGCAGTGTGTGAATGAATCTGGGGTGTGGTGCACTGTAGCAGTAAGCTGGGTGGAGAAGAGAAGCACTTACGTAAGACAGGCCTGATGATGACTCATGCCTGCTTTTATTAACACACACTGCAGTTATGAACCACCTTTGTTATTGTCGCCACATAAGCCATCTCTGTTTCCTCATTGGTCAAATATCGACACACCTGTAAGAACGACTATTGAATGTGACTGAGACGGAGGATTTGCATAGGTAATGGTAAGCTTAGTTTATTATATAACTGACTTCATTCATTCATAGAAAACAAAGTGGGTTTATTCCATTGCCTGAGAGTGAGTCAGACAGTCAGACACAAAGCTTTATATATTAAATTCTCAGGGAAACACGCTGCTTTGCTGTTTTATTGATTTATAAAAACAGTTCTTCAAACCATTAGATCACATAAAAGTAATGCTTCACCAGGAAAATGCCCTAAAACTGCAATGCCAAGCTATACCAACTTACTCACTGTGATTAATACATGTACAAACAAAGAGCGAGGAATACCCCGGACACAGTTAACGTGCTGTCTTCCTGATACCTACACATGTAGACCTCATTTAAAGCCAATAGGCGTTTGGGTTTAGGATTGCTGTTTTTCTTGCTTTTCTACATCACATGGCCTTGGAAGCTGTCCAGTGCCAAATATTAAAGATTAATCTCTGGAAATTTCTCTTATTCACCATTCACAATAGCAGAAAATACATGAATATAAGCTCCCAGATTCTCTGACCCATTTCCAGCCGTTGTTCCTTTTTAGGTCATGTGACAGTGACTTTTTGTTTGTTTGTTTTGGCCGTGTAAAATGACGTATTCATTGTAAATGATTACATAAATACAATAAATACATAAAGACAGTTTTAAATGAATGTCTGTATGAGAGCGAATGCTAGGTTGTTTTTGTTGCCATAAATACACAATGAGGAAGTGGAACACTTTAGACAAAGAGAGAGTGCAGAATGGAAGGACTGCAAATCAAACTGGAACAGACGGAATATTGTATCATGACGCTCCATCCCACTTCTGGTGCTGAGAACACTAAAGTACTGTTTCTGGACTGCCTTGCCATAATGGCCCATAGAACAGCGAGACTACAAGACACAGAATTCTCAGATTCCACAATAACTATTCATGGAATCAAATGAATAACAGCTATTGTTTTGTTTTAATGCACCACTGGAGGGTTTATCTATTTTTACTTCTAGTTATGCATGTAAAATGAAGAATACACACTGCACACTTAAGTTATAGAGCTGAACAACAATACTGAAATTCTCCAAGTCCTGCAATAAAATGTTTGCCTAGATAACTTGAATTATTGCTTATTTATTAGTATTTTAAAACTCAATTTAATTACTTATGCTATTGACAGTGTATTTGACAAAAAGGTGCATGAAGTAAGTTTTAAAAGCTGATCACAAAGGTGAGTCCTGCATTTGGCACTATGGCATCATGTTTAATATACACTCGCCAGTCACTTCATTAGTTACACCTTGCAGGTACTGTGTTGGACCCTTGGCCTTCAGAACTGCCTTCAACACAGTGCTGTAAACCAGACAGATGATTGGAGCTTTGTGACATGATGCGTCATCCTGCTGGAAGCAGTAATCACGAAGTGTGTACACTGTGATCATAAAGGGACAGACATGGTCAGCAACAATACTCAGGTAGGCTGTGGTGGTTAAATAGTGCTCATTTGGTACTAATGGACCCAAAGTGTGCCAAGAAAATATCCCCCACACCATTACATCACCACCACCATCCTGATCTGTTGATACAAGGCTGGGTGGATCCATGTTTTCATGCTGTTTTTGTGCCAGATTCTGACCCTACCATTCAAATGTGGCAGGAGAAATTGAGACTCGTGGGACCAGGGAAGGTTTTTCAAATTCAATTCAAAGGTTTCTCTGTTTTCAAAATTTTCCTGAACCTGTATGAACTGTTTACTATTTCCCTGTTCTTAGCTGATAGAAGAGCCATCCAGTGTGTTTGTCTGCGGCTTCGAGCTTCATGTGGTGTTTGTTTTCAGAGATGCTCTTCTGCATGGCCACAAGCAGTGTGGTCATTCTCCTCTGACTTCATCAGCAAAGCATTTTCAACCAGACAGCGTTAGCTTACTGGATATTTTCCCTTTTCAGACCATCCTTCTTAAACTCTAGAGATGGTTGTGTGGGAAAATTCCAGTGGATCAGAAGTTTCTGAAATACTCGGACCAGCCCGCCTGGCACCAGAAACCATGACACATTCAAAGTCATTTAAATCACCTTTTTTCCTCATTCCGATGTTCGTTTTAAACCTCAGCCATGTCTACATGCCAAAATGCATTGAGATGCTGTGATGTGTTATGCCTTGCTTACATAATAAATCTGCCATTTGCTGTACTAACTCTGTAGTAAAGTAAGAAGCTGCAATATTTAGTACATGGATGGCAGATTTAGGCTCCTCTTAGCTTGGTGCTTTTAGCTGTTAGTGTGGGTTTTTTTTTGTGAAAACAGTTTTCTCTTACAACTAAAGGCAACTCAAGAAGACGTGTGAGACTAAATCAAAGAGGAAAATTGTGGGCAGGGAAATTAGAGAGCTGAATGGGTCAAAACCTGTGCAGAGCGTTCTCATTTACATATTATATAATTTGAGTCATTGTTCATTTTAAAATATTAATCAAAACTGCTTCAAGGCTGGTGCTTGAGTAATATGGGTTTTTTATGTTTTGCTACAGTGTAAATAGTTCAGTTGGAGATGTTTAAAGGGGCTTACTTTTGTTGGTTTGTTTGTGGGTTTGTTTTGAGTGACACGTGGAGATTCCTGCTATTGGCACTACGACATCAATATTTCAGGCACCGATGACGTAGAAGTACATCCCGTAGCACGACATGCTTTTCATCTCACTCAGCAGTCCAGTACTATGAGCAACATATGGCCTTGTATGAATGGCATACCAGACAGCAAGACATTTCCAGCATGGCCTCCTGTGTAGCTCCTGAACGGGAGCGCAAAACAGACAGATGACCTTTACTTTGTGTTGGGTCTGCACAAGGAATGTTTTCTTTCACTGACTTAGCTGCAGATTAAAACTGCAAATAACTATCACTCTGTTCTTGTGCTTGGTGAGCGCAGGCTACTGTATATTACTGGATGGTGAATTTGGCTATGAAATGAGAGACTTCTGGTGTTAACAGATGGCCGCTTCAGCCTGCCACTCGGATTCCATGGGGCTCTGCTTTACACATGACCCAGTATTCTCTTGGCCAAAACTTGCACTTCTCTTCCTCCTCAGATAACATACATGTCTCCCAGAACAGACTGATGTGACTTAGAAAGGTTTTGAGTTCAAATGAAGTTTACCAAACCATAATATTTGTTTTGATTTTGTCATTATGTTGTTAATTTTTGCAATATGGTAACAAATCAGTTGAGCTTTTTGGCATCTTAAATCTAACTTTAAAAATCGTTTTCCCTTGAAAACAAATGTGGGAAAATAGGAAGGATTGAAAATGGCTTTGCTGTGACTCCAAGCATCTGGGAATCAAATGGCAATCTCCCGGGAAATGGGAAATTGGCATGATAACACATACCATTCCCCTGTAGTTATACATGGCAATAGGAAATTTCCATGTTTCAGTGCACTTATGAACTGACTAAGAATAATTAAACACTTCCACGATCATCATGAGTGCTGGTAAAAAGCAAACAAACAAAAGAATAGCAGGTATCCGTATCATAAAATATGACACAACCTTTTAGATATAACAAAGACAGCAAGGCTCAGGGGACAGAGCAGAACTGCATCTATGATGTCATCCCCTACTCAGGGACAGCATTTGCCCAAATACTGAGATTAGGATTATTCTCGTTTGCTCTGAACATCTGCTGTACACAAACAGAATGAGACCAGCAGGAGTAAAAATCCCTGCACTAAAGATGGCAGTTATTTAGATAAGAATGGCTTTTATAGCAGGAGGGCCAAACATTCATCGGATCGTGGTCACCCCTTTCGAAATGTACAAATGGACTCTTATTTTATGGAAATAGCGTAAATAGTCCTCTGTGAATACCGTGGCTCTGTGTTCAGTGAGGGTGAACTGAATAAATGAGCTAATGCTGTTAGTGTGCATCAGAAGCAGAAGCAGCTGTGAAATTATTGTCAGTCATGCAGTATGTTAAGTATGTTCTTATAACCACAGCAGGTGTGAACCAGCTCTGGCTGGCTTTTGCTTAGCCCCAGCAGCACAGGCACACACACACACACACACACACACACACACACACACACACACACACACACACACACACACACACAAATACAACATAAGCATAAGCTTGCAAACAGGCATAGGCCCCTTCCAACCCCCACCCAGAGCTAAAATCAAGTCAAGTCTCATGCACATCTGCTTCACCAGCAGTGGCTGCTGAGTAAGCACTACATTAGCCTCTGCTTTCCTTCATAAATGATCATAACAGGACAGAAAAAGCCCCTTATATCTCACAAAAAATTAAAAACAAAAAACAAAAAACTACTTGGCATCAATTTCCTGTAAATGGAAGTCAATCATCTTTCTTTATCAAAGGTTTGCTTAAAAAGTTCTGCCAAACTTCAGAATGAACTCTGTAATTTCACAAGTTTCTTGAGTGAGCAAGTGATGGGGAATACACCGTCTGTTCAGACCTCACACCCAGCTTTGAAGCTGGCAGCAAAACACAAAGTGATTCATAACTGCAGAATGCAAAAAGCTATTTTTAAATCTCAGGTGAGGCATTCCACAAATAACAGGTGTCAGAAGTGCTGAATGGTAGATGCATGGGAATCTCACTTATGAACACCAGTTTGTACATTCTACCTGAAGATAAGTGTTTGATAGACACTAGTGTGCGACGGCAATAAAATCAGGTATTTAAAGGTGTGTAACCATTTACATCACTCTTCTTTACTTGTGTAGAGCACTGATGATACGTTGTGGGTCTACGGTGCCGTTTACAGATAAGTTCACTATGATTGTTCTCACTCCACACTAGTTTTCCAATGTGCTGCAGCAACCCATTGCCTTTGCCTTAGAGTGGGTGTCTTTTCAGACCTAATCATAGCTTTAGCCTGCAGGTATGTGGCTTGCCAGGTTCAGTCATGCTGGAAAACCCATCATTCAACAACTTTTATCGTCACAACTGCGAGGTGTTGCTAGGCACGTCTTTTCATGTGCTATATTGCTGCTCAGAGAGCTGTAAGGTTTTATATCTAACCCGCCAAAATATTCTCATTTGTCTTTGTCTCAAAGCTGGAACTAAAAGAGTTTTAATGTAGTATTTAATTCATTAAATGCCATACGGTGACAGTTATTGGACAATGAACTGCTGTATGGATAGGGGAGCAATACAAAGCATTTCCCCCCATCTCTACTTTTTTTTTTTTGTCTGACTTAGAAAGCTTGGCTTTGGTTCGTGAAACAATTTCTTTGGGAATTTATTACACCATCTTTCTGTCATCTGGCAAAGAACATTTGAATAAATCTCCCTGACAAGGTAGAAAAGATACGAGACCTACTGAGCATTGAGGGAGCTGTAATGACACATCAAATGGAGAAAACAAAGAACTGCTTACCAATTCAGAAACTTCCAGACAAAACTCAAGCCGTCTAATTATTGTTTTAACGGATATGAGATAGAGTATATTGTTTGCATGGTATTATGAAATATACTTAATGTACTTTTTCTTTTTTTACCAGAAAGTAAATACTTTCTTGTAAACTTTGTGTGAATGACTTTTTTTTTAATTGGTACCGTGAGAAAAGCAAAAGGACGTGTTAATTTCCCTCTAAATGGTAGCAAGAGTGTTAAAGAGTTCTCAGTTCTTCTTTGTAAATAAACAAATTTCATTAATGGCTTTATAGGATATTGCCCCCTCCCCACCCCCCTTCAGGAAATGTGCAAATCTTAATAAACAACAAACAAAAAAAGGTAATTTCACTAGGAATAACAGCTATTGTGCAGCACTGTTATTAAATTTTATCACTCTAGAGGAGTGAAGTTGCAGAGGGGAGCTGTCCGAAGTCTTGTATCTGTGGTGGAGTACATGCTGTGTCATCTTCCTCTTCCTTTAAGCAATATATGAGTGACTAGTGGGTGTGCCTGCACTGTGGTATTGACAGATCTGGCCCTGTCACTTGTCTTGTGTCAAGAAAGCCTGTGGGAGACAGGAAGTCGGGCTTCAGAGTGGACAGAAAACAGACATCTAACCACAGTGGCAACCTTGATCCCAGAAAACACTGAACAACTGCTTGCAACTCTCCCTGGATCTTTCAGAGCCCTGTTTGTTACTGACTTAACCACGTAACCACCTTTGTTTTGAATGTTATCGACTCTCAGTAAAAAGAAAGCAAAAGTCTAAGCAAAGACAAACAAATCATATTCAAGTAAAAATATACAATATATTTGAACTATAAACTTTTACAGAATGTCTTGGACATTTAGCTTTACACATACTATACATAAGGGTCCAACAAGGGTCACTTTCATATTCTTGTTGATTTAAAAAAAAAATGTTCCCATGACAACCACATTTTATGTACATCTTTATAAACATACCAAACAAAACAGCCCTTGGGAGCACTTTAAGAGGCCATGATGAGATACAGATGCCTTGTATAAAAATCCCTGAAAATGTCTCACTGTGAGGTAAGAATACACTGGTCAATCTCATTTCCTTTTATGCCCTTTCATTCATCAAACTCGTTCATTTGTTCTGAGATGAGACGGGCGAAAAAAGCACAGCTAATTACACGTCATCTTTCTCGAAACATTACTTTTTCGTCAGAAGTAGCTGCAGACTGAAGAAGGTTGGATTAAAAAACAAGGTGGACGTGTACTTGTTCATGAACTGAATACTTACATATTTGTTCCTTTCAACTGACTAAAAGGATACTCCTACACGTTATACCTATAATTTCATGTTAAGGTATGGTCAAGGCCTCACCAACAACAGGTTATATGATGTAAAGGTTAGAAGAAAAAACCTTGATAGAACAAAGTCCCATGCAAATAATGCAGCTTTGAGCAACAAGACGTACAGGGAGCGTTTTTGAAGGATAACATATTCAAACTTTGATATTTTGCGATTAAAAAATATCACAGTTAAAATATATATATACACAGAACAGGCTGCCAGATCTTACGTGTAAAGTCTAATAATGTTTAGCAGAAATTTGTGAAAGTATTCTGAGTGAAAGTGGAAGAAGAAAATATTTATAATGTATTTAAATACTTATATAAGAAAAACTGGACAGTAATTCAAGGTGGGATTGCTGCAGTAGCCATTCCCCCCCCCCCCCCCCCCCCCCCCCCCCCCAATCAGCTTAGGTAACCCCCCCAAATATCTCATATCGGTTCAAAGAAAACATTCTAATTGGCCAAAGACTTTTTTTTAGACCATCAAGGCAATATTGATGACTGATACAGATACAGGAACATCCATTGTACAGCTGGTGAAAAGCAAATAACAGTCAAAGAACAATGCTAGAGAAATGTCTTGTTATTATGGCTGTACATGACCATTCATTAATACCATGTATGTCAGATACCAAAAGTCATCATTGTGTTAGATATTAAGGCATTGAGACTGGATCTAACAGAGTATGTTTTCTGCATATAGGAGTAGTTCCTTTTGGTGCAGAAATACTGTAACTGACGTACTATAAGTGTCAGCCACCTGACAGGCTCAGAAACCTCAGAGTCACCTCAGGAAACCACAAAAAAAAGGCTGTTCTATCACATCTCATGTCGACTCCAGCGTATCTAGCTGAAAGACATTGTGATTGGTTGGTGTGGTGAAAAAGAGCTGCTCCTGGTTGGTAGAACAGTTGTCACAGGGACTGTGCAGCCCCAGAGTTCTCTCAAAGTCCAAGAGCTGACCCATGAAGTTGAAGTTTGGCGAAATGTTAGACTTCTTCCTCTTGACAAAGTCGTAAGCATCATTCAGAGAGAGGTGGAGTCTCTGCATCAGGTAGGCCACAGTGACGGTGACTGAGCGGCTGATGCCGGCCAGGCAGTGGACCAGGATGCCACATTGCTTTGACCTAGCCTCGTCTGTGAGAGAAAAGGTAGACTAAGGTCAGCATAACTCTTTGGTTATTTTAGTTATCAATGCCGTGTCTGCTTTTAACAAAACAAACACAGCATACCTAAAACCTGGTTTTGCTTGCCAAAATTAGCAAGCAACCTCAATCTAAACAACACAACAAAGCTTGGCAACCCAGCAACCTGAAGTCCAGACAAAGCGTGTAATAGACACGCCGGTCTACTGTATCCAATTCATGCTTTGCCTCTCCAAAACCTGAAATGTAGTTGTAGCAATCTGCAGTAACAGCAGAGGGAGATATTTTATATCAAGCCAACATGAAAATAATCACCAGAAAGTGTTTAGACAGACATTAATAACACATTAACATGTAAATAGATATTAGCTTAAACGACTCTAAAGATTAAGGAAATGTACTTGATACGTTTTTTGGTCACTAACTAAATATATTATCTCCCCCAACTGGTAATGCAATGTCTGCATGTAGTAATGCAACTTCTGCCATTGTCTCAATTTCATTTTTTGGAAAGGCAAAGCGTGAAATTGACACGATGGACCAGCATGTCTGTTTTACACTTTGGCATGATACTGGGTTGAACCCTTTCATCAAACACAGCCCAGGGTGGAAACAACTTTTCCTTCCTCATTCTGGTTCATGATGCAGAACCGCAGCCACCAAACAAACAAGCGAAAAGCTGTGGTTTCAGGTGCAGTGACGGGAAGAGACGCTAAATCAAAAGCAAATTAAAACAGCGTCGCGATGCTGCTAGAAACAAAACAAAAAAAGGAGGACGTTCTCTTCCAAGGTTGCTATCCTGTATAAATGTGATAATGCTGTCTAACACCTGAGAGCATCATCTTTAATCACCCACTAAACTGCCACCTGTCCAACAAGCACATTCGAGAACCAACTGTGCTAACTAATGGCTAGCTCAAGCATGCTCATTTGTTATTTTATTATTAATAAAAGAAATAAAAGAAAAAAAAGTAAATCCCTCATTTGTTTGCGTTTAATCCCACGAACAAAAGCTGCCAAGCCTACTTGAACTTACAACCTACTCTCACACGACACGCCTTGTAGCAAAACAAACTAAACTTTCTGAAAAGTGAGTCTCCAAGTTTTTTTTCCAACAAAACCAATATCTGAGTTACTCACCTATAAATGATATTGCCTCTGGAAAGAACTGGGACAGGTTCTGACTCCAGTGGTCCGAAATGGGGATCTGTTTGTACCTGAAGTGTCCATCATGCTCAAACATGTTGGGGAGATTGGGTGTGACATTCAAGATGTACTTGATGTTGTACTGGCCCAGCACATCTAGGTTAGTGGAGTCTTTGGCACAGCCCAGATAAAGGTAGGGTAGGATTTGGACAGGGAAGGCAGGCTGATTACTCGGAATGGGGCTCTCCTCGGACTCTGTGGCACTGGTAGGCTCGCGATCAGACTCCCCGTCGGAACAATCGGAGCTGATTCTGAGATTTCCGAAGCCCAGAACAGACACTGGCGGTGAGGAGCTGGGACAGGAGCTGTCCAAGAGGGTCTCACAGTGCTCTGGGTACTCCGTGTGGAACTTTACAAACCCACCTGGACAAGAGCCAAAGACACAAACAAAGTCACATATACACATTTAAATCATTTTTTTTTCTTAAGGTGCAACCTTACATAAAAGTTTATTTAAACCACATATCAATGGAAAATCGCTGCAGGGTGTTGAGACTGGCAGTACTGTAAAGACCCCCCAAAGAGGCCATTCATGAAATGCATGCCTGTTCCTGCTAGAGCAAAACATGGCGCAGCCATTTTGGAATTTTAATTGAGAATCTCAGTAGTGACACACAAACTTCTGAACAAGCTTCAAACCGCAAACACACAGCACAGGATGAACATCTGCGCAGGACTAACATTTACGTTTGTATAGCGCAATAAACATTTACAGTTTCGTTTTAAACCTCAGAAGCTAAAAAAGGAAACCTCACAGTTACAAAAAAAACCTCACAGTGTCCCAACTTCTGCTCCACCGAGGAAAAAAAAATCATTTCTTCGCCTTTACTTCTTATAATAAAGTTTTGCTGCGGTTGGGCCAAATCTTACTTTACAAATTTACCTTAAAGGAAACTTATGCGCCGTGAGGCATTTTTTATCCTTATGAACTCAATTACAAGTACAGAACATTTGCATACACAGTTCTCTGTTTGTTTTTGCTTATTTTAACGGAAAAACTATTTACCTTCCAGATAATACGCTGTGCAGCCGTCTTCCCACAGTTTCTGAAGAAGCAGACCCAGAACCGACGTCGGAGTCCCGCTGTCCTGCCAGCCCACGGAGCACTCATCGTACAGAAGGACCGTGTCCGTCTTGCACCGTCTCATGAACTTCTCCTTATCCTCGTGGTTGGGAATGATAGCCCGGATAGGTATGTTTCCCTTTCTGAACCTCCGGAGCATCAGCCCCGGAATGGCCAGGTTTATGGCGGTCTCTATATGGGATGATTCATAAAGCTCATGTGAACGGCAGTCCAGCAGGAGGAGAGAAGTGCCCCCGGACTCTAACTCGAGTTGCAGCCATTCCACGCTTTTACTCGGCGTCACATTAGACATATCGGAGTCAATAGCATACTACTCGCAAGTGCAAACACTAACTACATAGTCCACCGATCGACGAAAACAAACAAACAAACAAACAAAAAACAAAATAAAAGAACAGAAAAAAAAAAGCCCTACATATCACCCGAAAAAAAAGACGTTAAATGTTGCCCCGCCAGTTCGTGGTGCTTCTGCTTGAGCGAAGAGATTTCCCCTTTTTCCTCTTCTCTATTTCCATCAGTCAGTGAGTCTGGTCTGCCCCCAACAAAGCAAAGACTCAGTGGAGATCTATTTGCACTTTAATTTACGAGACACACGTTTAAATGTGGACGCTTTGTGGCCAATAGTTTCTTCATCAACTTCAACTGCTCCACATCGTATCCGGGGCATCCATGCGCATTCTCTTCTTACCATTCCGATGCATGCATGGGAGGTTTTTTTTTTTAGTTGACAGTAGAGCAACTCAAGAGGGAGGAGTTTTATCCTTACGATTTAAAGTCATAGCGGAAATATAACAAAGTTTGTTACGACCAAGTCTCAATGAAACCACTTTTTGTCAATCGCCGTATGAGCGAAACATTTCTTTGCGATTTTGTAACATTATAGCGAGTTTTTATTTAGAAGGGAGCTGTTGGCACTCGGTATTATTACATTTTAGTAACACTGGGCGATTTTGATTATTTTCTAAAGTATATTTCCCCCCACCCTTTGAGAACAACATGTTGGTTAGTATGACAGATATATTTGCACATTTGTACCTTGAGGTGTAACTTATCCTTTGAGATGCTTAGAACTGAGGTGGAACTGCATTGGTCCATATAATAATGCATTATTATTGTAGCATTATCTCTTGGTCACAGCCACGTTCCCCTGATCTGTGTGGAATTTTCTGTGGGACCTTCATGATACCCTTTTGAAACCGAAATCCAATGATATACTGCACTGTAGCTGTCACTATGCAGTCCAGTCCAGTTCATTACAGAGACTGTAGTGTGTGGTGCAGTATTTAAGATTAAAATCACACCCTTCAGGAGGTAAAAAAAACAAAAATGAGATTAATTCAGACACTTTTAGCTGGTGATTCACGTAGTTACATAATATTTGTGTTCTTTTTCATGATGATAATATTCATAATCAGATTGGACACAGCCCTGAAGGTGGAAATAGAAAAAAATTCACACCTCTTCCCTTTAAACTAATTTCCTTAAATTTAAATATCACGGGGACTGCTAAGTGTGCTGTTGTGCTTTACTAAAAAGCACAACAGCACGGTCCTCCAAGACATTGCCATAGTACATCACTGGTGTATAATAATGCAGGCGGATTGGGAGAAATAAGAGAAGGGAAAGGAGAGAGGGAGAGGGTGATGCGTGCAGTGGGAACCCAGCCATGCAGCTCATCTGTCTGCACACGTGAGTGGGGGGACACACAGATGTGCAGGGCATCGGGATTAACACAGTATGAGAAATGGAGCTAAATACACTCACATTCACACACAAACGCTCGCAGCCACAAACTGATCAGACATTCCGCAGCACGTATCGTATCACTGCCATTCTACACCTTACTGCCGTTTCAGCACCTGCAGCCAGCAGCAAACTTCCTCATCATTTCAAGGGGTCTGAAAACCAACACACACACACACACACACACACACACACACACACACACACTGCCTGTGGGCCTTCATGCCAGCATGATTTCTTCTCCACTTCAGCTATCTTACAGGAAGTGTAGAAAAGTTTCCAATAAGGAACTGAACATCCCGTATCTACAAAGGACACTGATGGGAAGGGAAGTAATGTGTGATAATGAGGTCAAACAATGCACAAGACCCTAAATGCCAAATTATAGCCTCTGTATCGTAAATCTCGTGTGATAATATCTATGCATAATGTAATAAATCAAACTCTACTAAGTCAACTCAATGCATAACAAGAACATTCATTTAAATAAAACCAAATATGGTTGTGCTCTGAGCTAGCAAGACTTGCATCATATTGGTGGTCTACTCCACTTCCACCGACACGGTTACATAACGGGCTCTAAACGTGAGCTCATGGTAATTCTCCCAGAGCAAAGAGGGGAAACGTCTCTGCTGCAGAATCCCACGTCTTTCATGTCAAGTGCTGCTTCAAGGGCTTCCACGCAAACACGGTGGATGCACAAGCACCCTCCTGTAATGTCCGGATGCACAGTTAGATGAATTAAGAAATGAGCAATAAAGCAGGCGCTTCCTCTTCATTGATTTCTGTCTTTGCGTTGGAGTATGTTAATCTAATCATGGTGATCACGGCCTACAGCATACAGCACCACTATCATGCAAGAAAAAAATACTGATAATACTGCTGTTACAGTTATAGCAGATTAAGTCAGTAGTTCATTTAATTGAAATTAGTATCTAAAATCTCAGATTTTACAGTTGTGCCATGCTGTGAGCTGTATGGAAGTGTGTTTGTCGGATTTTAATACAACCAATGTGATCTCACGTGTTATCTAGATGGGAAACACAATATCCTGTTTTCTGCTGATACCCTCTAGTGGTTCATTACAAAAGCTGCTGCACCAGTTATGAGTCATCTGCAAAGGGAGGTGGAGTCTGATGTCACTGCCTCACAGCTGCAAAGAGGAGGCCCAGTGTGCCTCCATGTGGTGAAGCCATGAATGTCACAAAGGGCATTTCATGAATGAAAAACCAGATGACCACAAATCTGCCCTTAAGATCATTTTGCATGCAGAAGACTACTAAATTGAACATCTGTATCTGTCGTTTCATATGTTTCACATTAAAAATGAAAGCAGAAGAATATTTTAACAGTAAAAAAAACCCAAACTATTTTGCTTATGCTATTTATTTTATTTCCTAATCTGTAAAACTGAATTGCAATCACCCTTTAGCATGCCAGATATATCTCTGTCAGGAGTAAAGCATGTAATAAAATTCCTCATATATCAGTATAGCACATATGCACCACAGATACCCTAACTGTCATATAAATGTATGAAAATAAAACTGGATGAGCAGACGTATGCTTTTTGTTTAGCACAAGGGGCTGAATGTCTGAAGAACACAGTATGAAGTAGTTCTTTGAATACAATGTCCAAGAAAAACAATGATTATTTAAATGGCACAAAATTAAAAGATTAAACGTAACCAAAGAAAAAGATTTGAAGCTTGATAAATATCGGCAGCAAATCATTGGCCAGATAAAATGAAAACAAATTTGTTGGGATGAGATTGACATGGCCATGGACTACACTGCCTGCAACAGCTGAAGCTGATGTGCACAATGTATGCATGAGCGAAAACAGTAGATGGAACTAGGGGTAAAGGTTTCTACACTCCAAGAATGACAGAAGATTTGAAAACTATGGCCTGGTCATAACTGGATTCACAGTTCAAGACTGAAGTGAAAGGTAGAGTAACAAAACTCTTCCAACAAACAGCAGCTGAAAAGATTCATCTGAGAAGAACGCAAGAACATCTGTCAAGAACGCAAGAACATCTGTCCACATATTTGTCCACTGCTGTCATCCTTTTCCCAGAATACTCAAATAAATTATTAAAAAGAAATACAATTAAAAATATTAGAAAATCAAAGAATGAAATATGAAATCCAGTAGACTAGGAACACGGATCATTTATTTAAATATATGTGAACATAAAAACCTCTGTGATGGAAACTATGTTCAGTATTTAAAGTTTAAGTTCAGAAACTCTTTGGAAAAAAACTACATTTTGCACATATATGTAACAGCTAATTCATGTAAAAGCTGAAGTTTTGAAAAAATGTAAAAGAGTTCATTGATGCTTTAACCACACACAGACCGCATGTTTATTTAAAATTTAAAAAAAAAAAATACAGCTTTAATATCGTGAGAATTCAGTGCTTTTGGTGATGTCAGGCAACTGCTGATATCATGGGACTGAGGCCTTTGCAGTAAGACTTCTCTCTCACACTCATCTTTCAAAGTGAAGAAGTTGCTGGCAGAAGTTGCACTCTGCTAAGGCGGGCGACCTCAGGTCCAAACCCACTTCCTTTCATGTTTCATCAGCCGATCTGTGAAGACAAAGCAACACAAAAGATGCAGTGACGACTGAGAATTACAGATGTTGGATAACCTTAACAGCTTAAATACTGACCAAATAATCCTATCATAAGCGAGGTTTTTAAACCATTAGTTGGTTCACTATCTGATGAAGCTTTAAAGTAATACCTTTCATCATCTTTGTTACTTAATGGCCAGGCATATTATTGAGCATAAAAGTCAACTTTTCTGCATTTTACACTTCAATATGGTAAGGAGAACTCAACAAAAACAGGATTGGCAACTGAATTGTTAAACTGACACTAAAAAAGTAGTGCATCCTCTGGGGATTGTGGTCTGTTGTGGGGGCAGTGCGCAGCACCTCTCCTTTACCCATGGCGGGGTAGTCAATCGCCTGAACGTTGATGTTGTCACAAGACGTCATAGTGTCACAAACCACAGTCTTAGTCTCAAATTGAATTTTGAGTGTAAGACGGAACTCATTCTATAAGAGAAATTTACAGAATCTCTCATGGCCAGTATATTAGGTACACCTTTTGAACTACTTGTAAATGCAAATATGAAATATAATCATATAAGTATATAAAAAAAAATCAAAAGTGAGACCAACTTGTTACTAGCAAAGTGGGCCTAACTAAGTGTAACTAAGTGAGTAGAGGGTAAAAAAAAAATTATCCAGGCATCAAATGCCTGTTTCAGAACCAACTGTCCTGTCAACTAAAGATTCCATGGGCAATTCGTGCAAAAGCATAATGTGCATGAATTTTCTTACTTGGACAAGAATAATGTGGTTTGGACAGTGAACCACAGGAAAGCCAGAATCCATCAGCATCTGTCGAAGCAGCTTGACAGTCGTCTGATGTTTCCTTCTGAGCATCTGGCCTTCTTCACTTTTCAGGATCTTAATGTATTCCCCTGCCAACAGCATGGGGGCAGAGACTTGGTAGAGAAGAAACCTGCAGCACAACAGGGCACTGTGTCCACCAGGGGCTGGTGCTGGCAATACAGCCACCAAAACAGCTGATTGCCATAGCTGGATATTAAATCCTCTATAAAACCTATGCAGCAGCTGTCAGAAAATGTTTGCTCTCACTGATGAAGTGTCCACTTACAAAGTGTACCAGAGATGATATCCATTTTTTTCATGACTTTATCTCTGTCTTCAATCCCTCCTCCTCTGGGGCCTTATAATCCTCTAGCATGCAATTCATCCACAAATGTAATAGCACCAAACATGTGGGCAACGTTGCACATCCCTTCAAGTAGGCACACTGCTCCTGCAGAGAGCACGGCATTGAAAATTAAAATATTTTTATTCATACAAATCAACAGTTTGCATTTATTTATTCATTGCTGACCCTGACGTGTATTAGATGTGTGATTTCACTGAATCCACTTACACAGAGAGCAATAGAAACTTCTAGAAATCCTATTCTAATTCCATTCTAATTAAAAAGAATAGCTGAACATTTTAAAAGCCCAATTAAAGACTTTCACACTAAGAGGACCACGTACTTACCATCCATTGAACGGACAGCCTCAAAGGCAACGATTTTTGAAGTGGAGGTGTAGGAGCCATAATTGAATGTATTGAATTTTGATGATCACTGGGTTTTTATTTGTTTGGTTGCTATGGTGATGTGTAATGGGAGTCACGTGGGTGCTAGCGGTGACATTAAGAGAGCGTTGTCAGTCTGTCATTCACTGGTTTTGATTTTTAACAGAGAGGAGGGCTGGGTAGCCGTAGTTTTTGTTGACCGCTGCACAACATGTTTTGCCTTGTTACATTAGAGCCTGTGACGTTGTAAGAGTCCAAATCGCGAGATGACATTACTCTGTAAGCACTTTAATAAACAAGCAAACAATTCTACCTCTCGCATTATTGCGTAACGTTGACAGCGCGTCAGGCAAATAGGCAGGCTCCATCCCCGGCCTCTAGCGACTGTGGAAGTCGCTACAGGAGGAGTCCGATTTCTCAAGTAGCTCTTGTAGGCGGTTGGCGTCATTGTGACGATATAAACTTTTTAGCCCAGCTGTTTCTTAAACCCTGAATCACTGACGAATGCTTTCCGGCTTCCGAGTAAATTTCACAACCTTGCAGAATAAACAAAAGAAAGAAAAAAATCTCTCCAATACATTTCAATCAAAATAAGAAAATGTGTAACCATTCAAAGACATTCAACTTTAGGTCACTTATTACATTAGTTTAAGCCAAAATTGAAGTAGCTGGTAGCATCTTTGACAGGGTAAACTATGTAGTCATTGGCTACAAAGCAGAGAGTGAACAGCTGTGCTGCATCCATCCCAGGCAGGTCAGGTAGTTCATAATGGAAAAAAATAATTGTGGAAGAAGGGTTTTAAACTTCAACTCAGTTTTATTCCCTTTGAAAATAATTGTGCAATAGAAGAATCAGCTTACATCCAGGTAGTGTCAGGTGTGACACTGGAAGATAAGGGTTTTTCTGGCTCCACTGCATTGGCCTCGTGTGCCCCGATAAGATCCACAACTGATGACTTCATGTTCGATTTCTTATTCAACTATGGCCCATTCAGCAGTCTTCAAATGCATGACATTCCTCGGGTATGCACATGAACTGTCACTAAACTGTGCATACTCAAAACAATGACCTTTCACCTATTGTTTTTCTGCACCATCTCTGCAGTCAGAAAAGGGCATTTAGAGCCCACAGCCTGAACAGCTGGCCTGAGGCCATGGGAGTAAAGTGTCCTGTGGGCAACTTCAATTTACATTTCGGATCTGGAGTCAAAATTTCTATTACAATGAGATCACTGAACACACACGAACGCTGAAGAGGGCAAGGCTCTGGACAGAGGACTGGAGGCCATGTCAGCCATCACTGGGCACTTTAGTGCATAACTCACCAGTGATGACCTCCCACACAAGTGGAAGAAAACATTGGGCCCAAAATATAAGAAAGGGCTATCAGCAGATTACTGCATCCATATGAGGGAGTCTAAAAGAAGAGGCGAAAAAGAAATATTAAAACCCTTTGGGAAAGGCAGGAGGGTAACCAATATATAAAAAACTTCCCCACTCGCCCCTGTGGGCGGTCAATCATTCAAGCTCAGGTCCTCTACCAGAGGCCTGGGAGCTTGAGGGTCCTGCGCAGTATCTTAGCTGTTCCTAGGACTGTGCTCTTCTGGACAGAAATCTCCGCTGTTGTTCCCGGGATCTGCTGGAGCCACTCGCCTAGCTTGAGAGTCACTACACCTAGTGCTCCGATTATGGAGTGCATCTCCCATTTTGACCCCGGGACTTCCAGGTTATACTCGGCACAGATGTTCCTGTACGCTACGCCAGCCACTTGGTTATGGCGTTCCATGTATGCCTTGCTAGCATCTTACACCCTGCTGTTATGTGCTGGATTGTCTCTGGGGCATCTTCACACAGCCTGCACCTGGGGTCTTGCCTGGTGTGATAGACCCCAGCCTCAATGGATCTTGTGCTTAGTGCTTGTTCCTGTGCTGCCATGATTAGTGCTTCCGTGCGGTCTTTCAGTCCAGCTTTGTCCAGCCACTGGTAGGATTTCTGGATATCTGCCGGTGGTACATACCTGTCCTTCCATGATGGCTCCTCGCCTTCCTCCACTTTCTCGGGTTTCTGCTGCCTGAGGTATTCACTGAGCACGCTGTCAGTTGGGGCCATCTTCGTGATGTATTCGTGGATGTTACTTGTCTCATCCTGGACTGTGGTGCTGACACTCACCAGTCCCCGGCCCCCTTCCTTCCGCGTAGCATACAGCCTCAGGGTGCTGTATACTAAGCGGAAAACCCTTAGCATACAGCGAAAAAGGAGCTTTCTTACCTGGCAGCTTTCTTGTCTTGATGTCAGTGGCTTCTAACTCCTCCTTTGGACAGCCTATTACAGGGTACCTGATCACGGGCAGGGCGTAGGTGTTGATTGCCCAGATCTTGTTCTTACCTCTTCATGGTTCCCATTCGCCTGCGGGATCCCCAGGTACTTGTAACTGTCCTCTATGTCTGCAATGTTGCCTTCTGGTAGTTTGATCCCCTCCGTTCTGACTACCTTTGTTACCATACCGAACGACATTCCAATGTCATTGCCCTGTTTTCGTCTCTTGCCCACCGATGCCTTCTTGTTCCAGTAGCCCACCTCTAGTCAGGGTGCCCTGGTTCCTCAACACCTGACACGGACCTTGTTGATCCGGGCGACGTCCGAGCCGGCATGCCTTCATATTTATCTGTTTCGCTCATGTCTGCGGTAGGCTTGCTTAGCATAGGGGGTCTAGCCTTAGGACCCTTACTGGATACAGACGCCCCAGGATCGAACTTGTGATCCTCTGCTCCAAAGGCGTGTAGTCTAACAACTACGCTATCTATCTATATATATCTCTATCTCTCTATCTATATATATCTCTTTATATATTCCATAAAGTAAAGATTAACTATAGGAGCCTGATTTCATTCTGTGGTCAGCTGTCCTTGATAAATGGAAAAAGGAAGGCCCCTCACGAACCACTTTCACTAATGCAACAGTTTGGTCATATCTAAAACAGAGAAGAAAGCAGCTGTTCAGATGAATGCAGATACATATCTGCAACAGTCGGAGTTTCCCATAAAACAGGGTCAAGGCAGGGTCTTTCATATTGTAAGAGCCATAAAAGGCTCTAGGATTTAGGCAAATGTTAAATTTGACTAAAGCTGAAAGTAGCAACTGATAAAAGCTCCAGTTATCCCACCTTTCAGTTACTTTGATCTTACAAAAATCTGGTTTATCCTGTTGAATTAAAATGGTGTTCTACCAAAATCCAGCCGCTGACATTACAGGTTAGGTAGCTACAGTGTGTGTGTGGCAAAAGCAAAAGCACGCCCTCCAACAGTCACTCAGCGAGTGGAAGATGGTCCTGCAGCCCAATCAGAGGACGTTACGTTCGCTGACGTTTTTTTTTTTTTTTTTTAAAGAACAAATAATAGTACACCACAAAAAACGTGGAAAATAATTACGAAAAATAAGGCAACAGTGTAATATATTCAGAAGAGTTTCTTATATTTTGCTATTTACATTTCTTAACGACAGCGCATATACATAGACGCAGCCATATTGGTGCGGGAAAGTCTTGTCTCTAGATGGCCTGCGCCTCCAAAGACAGGATTCCATGTGTTATTAAAGCACTCATAATATTTTCATCTGTTTGGTTCGTTTAACAGAACACTTTGTAGCCACTATGAATGATACTTTGTCAAATTAAAAATATGTTCATTACAAAATATGTGCGTATCTTTATTTTTTGTTAATTGCTTTTTTTCTATTGGTCTAACATAAGACTATACTTGTTTTAGTAAAGTAGTATAGTATTTTGTTTAAATTTGTGGAAATAGAGAGCTGAATACATACACACGTGACTGTAACGAACACCAAAAACCACACAAAACTTTAGGAAGTCTCGCGGTTCCACATTTCAAGCAAAATCGCCTCGTTATTTGCACTGAACGTAGATCAGCAGTTGTAAAAATCACACATATGCGTCAGCAGAATTGCATCAGCAGATGCGCTTGTAAATATAAACAAATACTCCAGATTTATACAGTATGTATTACCATAACGGAAAATAATGTTTGCCACTTCATGAAACCTGCAACACTGTGCAGACTAGAAATATTATTTCTAATTGTAGAAATTAAAACACAGACGGTTAAATATCGTAAGATAAGTACCTACATGAAAAATGTTACCGTCTCTGGTCATCCAGTTTGAATTTGCTCAGAAACACCGCTGCAATATGGCGGCGACGAACACGCGTCTCATAAGGGTGTAGTGATTCGTACTGCCAGCAGGTGGGGCTATTGCCTTTGGCTTCAATTTATGTCTGTTAAATCAAACGCACTTTTACTAGATTTTGGCTATGAATACTTTTTGTGTGCCTTGAATTAATGTCGTCCTTGAATTTTCACATTTTTCTTTTTTATATTTTCTTTCATTTTGTCATAACCTTAATAATTTTGAGTTTATGCAAATATGACGCACTTCTATGTACCAATCTAAATGTACACAAAGTTACTGTTAGACACCGACGTCACCAAATGGTGTTTCTCTACTTGAGATACTCTGCCAGGTCTTTACTGCTGCTTGTTTCGCAGTCTTGCTGTGTTCACTTTGTGTCTTCAATAACTGAAATGCATCCTCTGTTAGGTTGAGATAAAGTGACTGACTTGGTCATTTAAGAACATCACACTTCTTTGGTAGCTTTTGGGTTTCTTTTGTAGTATGCTTCGGATCATTATCTGTTTGCACTGTGAGGGTCTGTGTGATCAGCTTTGCAGCATTTGACTGAATCTGAACAGAGTAAAGCCGTGAACAATTGAGAAGTCATGCCGCTCCTTCTATCAGCAGTCACATCATCAATAAACACTGTAGGCCCAATTCTATCACGAGCCATGCCATAAAACTGTGTCCACCGCAGCAAACGTATGATATGGTATGCTTCAGATCTCTTCTAATCATTCGTAGTTTGTTTTATCTATTCACTTTTTTCCCCAAACTGCAGTTTCTTTTAGTGTCTTTTTTTCTGGTAAAATCTATTCTGGCCTTGTTTTTAAGTGCAGCCAGTAGTTTGCGCCTTGTTGTAAACCATTTTTATTTACATTCATGAAGGCCTCTCTCGTAGACATCAACAATGGCTCGGCTACATCCTCGTTAGTGTCACTTGGCAAAATACTGTGACGCTGTTTTTCTTAACCAAGCAAATGATTCAGGGTCATCCACTTTAGTTGTTTTCTGTGGCACTTTTTTGTTGTTGTGGAGTTCGTCAGTCCATTCATTTTTAATGCATCAGATTGGCCAGTCCTGCATTTTACTTGTATTTAACTTTATTGTGCTTTTTCAGTTTCATGCTTGCCTCCTTCACATAGATCAACATGTCTTTGAACCTTACTAAGTTCTAGTGAACAGCTACCAAATGAGAGTTCAACCCTTGCAAAAAAAATCCAGACCTTTTATCCACTTAATTTGCCAGTGGATAATGAAAACAAACAGGCCTT
This sequence comes from Neolamprologus brichardi, assembly GCF_056152115.1. Lineage (NCBI taxonomy): Eukaryota > Metazoa > Chordata > Actinopteri > Cichliformes > Cichlidae > Neolamprologus > Neolamprologus brichardi. The sequence goes on from NC_142123.1 coordinate 23,452,134, forward strand.
GCATGGCTGTGAAACTGCTCGCCAGTTAATTTTCTAATTACCCTGAAAACAGGGGACTATGTATAAAAGATGGCTGTAATCCATAAACAGCTAATGCATTGCCGTTTTTGAACATCATGAATTAAAGTCTGCACTTTAATCACATCTTGATGGTTAAAAGTCACTATATTGGTGTAGAGGGAAAGTTACAAAAATAACAATGTTATTGACCACTTACAGAGCTACCGTTACTACCGCTCAGCAAGAAATCATATCCTTCACAAAAAAAAAGAAAAAAAAAAGAAAAAGAAAAGTACTGTGTCTGTGATACTGATTGACCAAAGTCAAGCAGAGAGCTGCACGTTTATTTACATCTTCTTTCTCTGGTGAAGCTCATGACATGAGTGGATTTGAATTTTAATGCACACCATCTACAACAGCTGGAAAGCAGATTATAGGGCAGCAGCATGACTTGATTTGCTGTGCCTTTGTGAATGAACATCCTCAGATACTGTGCTGCAATTACAAACCACCAAATTGTTTTGAGCACACTTGTGGTTTTTGCATCAGAAGCCAAAGACGTCAGTGGCTATGATGTCCGCAAAGCCTTGCTGGAGGAGGGGAGGGGGGGGGGGGGGGGGGGGGGATCTACTGTACAACAGAGTGGTTTCACTTTGGAAGTACACACAAACATCTTGGGAATATCAGCAATGCTAATGAAGACAAAGTGGAAACACTCATCAGTGGGATCACGGAGGTTTTAATTACACTTCTCAAACAACTGCATCCAATATACACAAAGAAAGGTGAATAAATATCCAAACACTACAAACGAACAAACTGAAGTTAATACTTTAATTTGTCTGACAATTTACGTCTAATACCACTCTTCAGGCTTCAAAGCAACTTTAGCAGTTCACTTACTCATCCACTAAGTGGCAGCATTGAGCTCATATCCAGCCTCCATAGCGCAGCTTGTTGGGCAGGTAGATTTGTGTGAGGAAGTCAGGAGCTATAGCTGTCAAAGACTGTATTTCAGCCTTTACTTTACTTTGCTGCATCAGTTTCATCTACAAACACAGCAACACACAATTTTAGTGGGATCAGACAGGAAGCTGTGCAAACAGACAAATCATAGATGCATAACAGACACTCAGCAATGGAAAATAGCTGTTACAAACTTCCAGGAAGCAAACAGTCCTCTCATAAACATTCCTCTACTGTGCGGCACAAGATCAAAATGTTCAGTGCGACAGGTTTGCTCTGTGCTTATGGAGAAAATTCAAGGCCTGACCTTTTTATTTTTTTTTTTTAAATTAACAAATTATATTCATTCATCCAATCAACTTTTTTCTTATTGCTACAACAGAACTGCCAAAAAACATCTCACAGGGTTGGATGAGTGTACTGAGGGAGAAAAAAGGCAAAGCTTTGAGTTTTGTGGTCAAAGTGGGACAATTTTGTTTGACCAAATCCGGATTCTCGCTCACCAAATTCCGCTTTGCCCTGTCAAAGTTAATCTTTGGTAAGTTGGCTTTCCAAGGTTGAGTTCCACTTAAATTTGCTAGTGTATCACTCACACACACACACACACACACACACACACACACACAGCGTGTGTTCAGCTAATAAAGGCATCCAAATGTGTGCAAAGAATTTCAGGAGAAAGATCTCAACAGTTGCAGAGACCAGCGTCAGACTACACTTGTGTTCACAGTGAGAAAGACCGCCACTCCCGTATCTGCCTGTCCAGTCGCAATACCGCCACAAAGAGCGCAGCTCCACAGTCTCGCAAGACACACAGCGATAACCAACCTGTATTGTGCTCAACTGCTTCTTATTTGTTATGTTTTTGTATTTTTTTTTTTTTTCCCATTTTGTTGTTGGATAAAATAATCAGGCTGCCCACGTGCTCAGTGACCTTGTGGTTTCCCTTAAATGTTTGGGCTCAGTAACACGTGGAGGATCTTGTGGGAATTGTAAGGTGCCATTACGTAAATGCTCATTTGGATAAACAGCTTTTTTTTTTTTCCATTCAGCTAATCAACATGTGGAATTCCTTAGCTGCAGAACTCAAACAGGAACCCTAAAACTGAAGCAGTTTTTTAAAAGTAGATCAGTCCTGCAGTCACGAAGAATTGTCTGCTTCTTGTCTTACAGTGCTTTATTGTTCTAAAATTGATTACTTTTTAGTTTATTACACCTATTCCATCTAGAGTTTTGTGTTTCTTAATTTATGTATCACATTTTATACATTTTTTTTGTTAACTCTCATGCATGTGTTGCTCAGTATTCTGTGTTTTAAAGAGCGTTTTAGGGACGGGGATTGCAAATTAACTTAGACTATAAATGCTGTGGTGTGTGGCATGGTTCATGTTACATTCTTTCAAATAAACAATAAGCAAACTAAACCCAGAGACTGTAACTAACTGCACCGAAATGTTGTTCTAATTGGGAGAGGAAATGTTTCGGACTTTGGACTGCTTCAGCTTGTTTCTCCCACAAATTAGACCTCCAGATTCCTCCAGTCTAAAAATGAGATTTTGTAATATTCTTGATTTAATGTCATTAATTCTTTATCTAGTACTATGAGCTTTAGAAGCTTTTGTATATTTGGCTCTTGACAGGCAAGAAAAAAAAAACAACCCAGAAAAAACTGGTTTCTTAAAGAGAATAAAATGTATTGGACTTCACACAGGACAAATCAACCATATTAATCCATATGTAGATAGAAAAATCCTTCAAAGCTCAGAATCATACCTTTCAGATACCTTTCCTTCCCATCCCACAAATTTCTACAAACACTTTCATCTATCCTCCTACATAAACAGCAGCACTTTCCTCTTTGGCGTCCTCTTTCACTCACCTCTTTCTGCCACTCTGGTTGGCTGGTTAAGTACGGCCTTTCAAGGAGGCTGCAGAGTTTGCTTTCATCTCTCTTTGTAAGTGGGATCAGAGCGTCCTTGGGAACCCGCAACCTAAAAAATAAAATTTAGATTAAAAAACATATATACAAGAGACTTCAGTTCATGGATCTTATCCCTGAAGAATGTTTCGTTCCCTTTTCTTTTCTTTTTTTTTTAAACAGACTCCCAGAAAGGAGGTTATGTGTAGGTTCAGCCAAGTAAAAAAAGAAGAAAAAAAGAAAAGAAAAACCGAATAGACTACAATTTAATGTATGTCAGAAATTTTCTTTTGGCCCAAATTTGTTCAAGGGGGTGTATACTTAAAACTCAATATGTTTTTGCAAAGAGCTCCATGAAGGGGGGGGAAAAAGTGATGGCAACAGCAACAGAAACCAAAACAAACAATCTAAACTTCCCCAGAATATAATCCCAATTAGAGGCAGGAGGAGGAAGTAGGAAGTAGCGAATGCTCAGTCCAAACCTCTGTAGGTCAGAGGGGAGGAGGCCTAGCCACATAACGCTGGGGACGGTCAGACTGTGGGCCTCAAACGACATTGCCTGCGGATAAACCGACGCATACACACCCAGTCACATACGCACACATCAAATACACATAGCATGCTTACACAGAAAACAAACACACAGATAATCAGTGCTGTACTCTCATACCACAGCGAACCCCAACACATGTTTACAATGAAGTTAATGAAACAAGAATGACTACAAAAGCCTCACAAAGGTCAAAAGTGATGTGACTGTCACACAATCGCATAACAGTTTCACTTCATAGCGTGTCTGTTTAATTTTCTAACATGCATGACTGATTCTTTTTATGTAAAGAGGTGCATGATTATAACATGCTAACAGAGAGACACTCAACAGGCTACACTGGATAATGCAGAGTACAGGAATAACAGCATAACAGGACTCACCACTGATCCATACTTGTAGATGCACATGATTTCAATGCCTGGGAAAATCAGAGGGAGGGACAGAGAGACGCTGCAATCACTTGCATACCAGAGCAATTATCCTCTGTGATGTGATCTTAGAACAAAGTAAAGCATTACATATGTGTCTCGCCACGCAGCGGCAAAAAACTTAGTGGTATGGAGGCTGATGGAAACCGAGCCAACATCACACCAACGAGAATAATAGCTAGACTAGGCACCATGACGCAGTGGACAGGTGCTAACTTTTGTTGGCTTAGCGAGACATGCAACCCAGCTGTGTGTGTGTGTCTGTGCGTGGATCTGAAATGCTGTTAAATGTGTGGAAAAATGCAAAGTATGTCCGACAGCTTAAGTATTCAAGCAGATGAATTATACCATGAGGATCAGCATCCACGAGGGCAAAGATGGGGATGTGCAGCTCATCCCAAAGCCTTTTCACCATCAGCCTGCTGTTCACATCTGGCACACCTTTACCCTGATTCACACAAACACAATGATTAAGTAAACAGATTACTAAGACTGCTCTTTCTGAAAGAAGACAACATTCAGATCAAAAGCAGACACAGAAAAATACTGTGATAATGATGCAAGGGGAGATCTTTGTGCAGAAGTCATCATCCAGCAGTCTCTGGAACGTCGCATCCTTCTCGATGATCAAGACAAATTTTGCAGATGATACAATATCTGAAAAAGGTCAAGGACGACAGCTGCAATGATAGACTTACAATCATGGGACAAAACATGAAAGTAGCTTCTTAAACAGATTACAAAGCATACTTTTAATTCCACTGATGTTCGATGAAACTGAGACAGCCTGAAAGCAAAAAAATAGAGAAGTAAAAAAAATACATTAAAAAAAATTGCACTATTACATGGCATTTAATTTTAATAACTGAAGAAAAAATGGTAATGATATGCTGTAAAATGCAACAATGACACACAGACAAAAAAAGTTTGAGTTTCCCCCTGCAAAGCAGTCTAAGTGCTTTGTATTGCTAGCTGAATTTACTGTTCATCTTTTTCTTGGAAGAAAACGGTTGTTGTTATGCTGTCTACAATGAAAATTAACCCTTTGGACCTACTGATGGGAATCACATACAGGTTATCTATATTATGGATTTATATTTAGAATTTATTTTAGATTAAATCTTTTAATACTAATAAATGCTAGACAGTGATGTGCAACACTGGGCTTCAGTAGATCAGCTGAAATGTTTTTTTTGTGGGACAATGTTTGCCTGTGCCTCTCATTCAGTGACATTATTGACATAGTGGCTCTAGCTGCTCACAACCCTAGCAGAATAGCGGCAAACAGAGTGTTGACTATCAATCTGTGGTGCACGTGGAAGGCTTGAGTCATTACTCAATGAGATAATTTCCTGTAATTACTGGCTTTACATTCTATCACTGTCATAAAAAGTTTGAACCCAGTGAGCACGAGGTCGTTAGGATGGCTTTGCTAAATAAGCCAAATGTTTCTCACATTTCCACAGCTGTAGCGTCGAACTAAGCATAGTCCATTTCATGCCTGTCCATCAAGCAAGCAGAACCTAATCTTTGTCCTAGTTTAATGAAGGCTTTTAGCCGTATCAAACATCTATGGCAACATTTCATCCTCGGAGGGCCAGACTGTTTTAGAAAAAAGTAAGGAAAAGGCTACTATGATTAAATTACATTTTTCTTTGACACACAAATGCAAAGCATTACTGTACTAAATTCTGTAATCACATTACTCTTAAAATTATATTATTGCCTACATTATACAGCTTCTTCAATTATGTGCACAATGGGTGGATAGAAATTAAAACAATGATAGATCAATAAACATTTTTCCTGTGCACTGCAATCAGCTGAAATCAGTTATTAAGCAGAGGAGAAAAACAAAATTAAATACAGAACAGAGAAGGGCAGACATTTAGCCATCAGTAAAACAGTAAAAGTCTGTTTGCACGTACAGTATAAACTGAACGCCCTCTGTTGGAATCGACTTAAATAGCAGCTCAGATTTAGTACAGATTCATTAACATAATGCTGCCTTTTACTGACATTTGAGGGGTTATTTAGATTTCACTTTTAAGGGCTGGTTCTGTTCCCTGAGCTGTATTTTGACTATATTTGGTGTATGGTCAGATAATGTCAATATTTTAAAGGCCCCTGGAGAAATTTCATGTATGGTGGTATTAACCTATATAAATAAAAAAGGACGCCTGGCTTACGTAGCTCAGACTTACAGTTACTTTCTTGGGGAGTACAGTAAACCAAAAATCCAGCTATAAATGATGTACTGTTTCTTGTTGCAGTGTCATTTAAAAACAAAAACAAAAAAACAAAACTGTGGTGCGAATGAGACACGGCGAGTCCCGGGATCGTAGGTTTGAGCCATTTTATGCAATATTTGTCACACCACAACCCACCAACCCCTGAGTCCCCGTCTTTTTAACTAGGCGGGCGTGATTAAGGATGCACCACAGACCATGCCCCACGACAAAAACAAACACTAAATCAGGTGAAGAAGCATTAAAGTGGTGCTTACAGTTGAGCTGGAGTGGCAGTCAATCCTCGTGCCGTCCTCCTCCATATAACACAGGTCACCTGAGATCAATCCCTTGGATGTGGCCAACTAGCAACAAAGTTACAGATAAGTTACAGAATTTAGCACAAGCCCATACAATGTATTATCACACACATACAAGGGACGCGCTATTTCAAGCACTAGCCCCTGAATTCAACTTTAATTTTATTTCTCTTTGATCAAAAGAGCTGTTTGTTTTCCACAGGTGTTTCCTGGGACAAGAAGCAGAACAAAAGTAAAATACCATCCTAAACTAACATACTTCATCTGTGGGAGCTGAACTAATATCCAAAGGAATTTTTCTACAAGTTTTCAATATCAGGGGTTTGTATTTTCTACCACACAATCATGTGAACCGCATCGCACGCTAACACGGACATGCACACTCACCACATGTAGTGATCTGCGAGGAACCTTTAGCATGCAGGAGATGTCATCTACGATACTATCAACAGCTTTCTGTGAACCAAAGAGCTTTGTGTTGTTGTAATAGATGTCTCTGTGGAGACAAACACTGTTATGTGAAAAAAAATAAACTGAAAGTCAAGCATTCCTATGAAAAACAAGGGTATCTATATGTTGGCTTTAATAAAGTATGGATTAATTATAAAGAACCTCTTTGTAGCATATGAGTTGCTCTGGACAAGCCTGTAGATGACTGAGAGAATCTTGAGAATCTGGGCTTTGAAGAGAAACACAAATTTGGGGAAAAAAAAACAAAAAAAAAAACCTAATTAAACCTTAAACACTACATCAATATATCAGAGATTAAACAACACATTCTGTATCCATGCCGTAAAACTGATCCCAAAAAGGCAACATGTTACGTCTCTGCCAATTTGTCACCTAAAACTAGCTCTGACTTTTACTGACATTTGTGCAGTTTATGCATATGTTCACGACGAATACAAATGAAATCCATATGCACCATACAACTGTGTTAAAGAACTTCAAAAACAGAGATGTTGCATAACAAATAAAATGAAAAAACAAACATAACAGTTCATCTTCTCACCAAATTTAGTGACAGATGAAGGGCAGTCGGCCCTAATGGTGGTGACAGACTGTCTTGAACTCATCTGAAGCCCAATGGCACTGTCAAAGCTTCAGTGGGAAGCAATCAAAAAAAGATTTATGATTTCATGATGTAAACAAAGTAACAAAAGAGGCCATTAAAAAAAAAAAAGCATCTGCACAGACTGTGTGTGCTACATTTACAGTAAGCGCTTTCAAACATTAGCTCCCACCTGCAAATTATCTAAAATTCCCCACACCCCGAGGGCTACCTGTAGCACTGTTCCATTTAAAATGGCTGAGCCAGAATGTGATTTAAGCTGTAGCAAGGTTTGATCTATTTGAGATCAGACAGTCTTTGTTCTAAGCATAAGGTCTCCACATCCTAGTCACATTAAAGCCTCTTGACAAATTCTGTGCTTTTCAATTCCTTATCAGTCTGTCATCTTTTTAGCAGCAGGAAGTTCTTTTAGGTTTTCTCTGAATCAAAGCAGAAGATTTTGATTTCCACCACCTGGTTGATCCCATGGTCAGCTTGAAAAACCCCATCTAAAAATTCAAACAGAGCAAAAGTCTGCGTTTATCTCTTTAAGGGAAATTAAATAACAATGAAATAATCCTGTGTGGCTTTACACACGATTACTTTTGGTTTGTGCTATCTCCCAAAGGTCATGTGGCTTAAAATGAATGAGCGATTACATGTGTGGAGGGAAACTTGCCATGCTACAGCATGTTTAAATCAAAATACCTTATGTTGGCCCAGCTGGATCTGTTGGGCAGCGCCAGGACAGGGGCCTCAGCTTTGGACAGACTGGTGACTATTTCCAGGATTATGCTTTCAATTCGGTTTAAAATTTCCTGGCTGGAAATAGAAATACTGAATGAAGTTATAATATCACAAGAAAACTTTTTTCAAACAGACAACCAATTCTACAATTAATGTCAAAGACCAATTGTAGTCTAGGACTGTGATTCTCTTTTATAATAATATGCAACCAGCAGAATTTAGGAAAATCAAAGAAACAGTTTCTGATTTAAATAAATACCTAAATTAGAAGCTACATCACACTGCTGTCAAATGATATAATACCATCAGGCAATGCTGTTCATTGTGAGTACCCATGGCACCCAGCTTTGAATCACTGTCATTTCTAACCAGATTATTCTAATTGTTACTTCAACCAGCTGTGTGTTTAACAATAAATCTTTAGAGGCTAAAAATTCAACTTTCTAAATTCATCATTATTACAAAATTTCACCTATAATGTGAAATGGATAAAAGAAATGTATTTATAAATGGCTAACAAATTAGAGGATAAAGCAACTTAAATTGTCTTATAGAGCCCAATATATCAATGGGGTCGATATAATTACTAATATATTGATTTTGGAATTTTAAATGACCAACTAATAAAAATGTAAAAAGGAAAGAAGAGACAGGAGAAACACCCTTCAACCATATTATTTCTGTTGATGTTACATATTTTGTTCACCAGAGGGTACTCAGCAGCCTCCCTGTGGGCAAAAACTTGTTTGGAAAGAAACAAACAACCACCAGCTGTGCTGAGGAATTTTTGTAAAAATAAAACAAGATTAATTTTAAAACACACTATCATTATTTCAGTAAGAACTATTATTATTAACTAGACATGACAACTGCTAGGAAAATCTGTTTACTTTAAGTGTCTGAAAGGGGAAAAATATATACTTTTATAAATCACTAAATACCTTATTGGTGTTAAAGTCCTCTAATGTCTTATGCAAACACCTTTTAAGTGCTTTGGCACTGATTCTATAACTGAACCATCATTGCAAAGTTATTCCCTGATTTGGTATTATGATGATGGTGCTGGAAATCACAATGAGCCAGATTGGTCTAAAATTTCTAGCTCTTCCATTAAGTTGAGATTTTGTGACTGCAAAGGCCACAGTCAAGTTTGAAATCATTTTCATATTCATCAAATCATTCACTGTCATCTTCAGACTGTAAGAAACGACTCTTATCAAGATGGAAATGTTTCATCACAGGATAAAGGTGATCCCATGGGAGACTTTGGAGGCCATCCGAGTACAGAGAACTTATTGTCTTGTTCAAGCAACTAGTGTGAGATAACTGGAATGTTGTGAGATGATGTGTTATCCTGCTCGAATCAGCCATTACAAGATAGGGACACTGCAGTCATAAAGGGATGCACATGGTCAGCAAAAATTCACACTAAACATTGCTCAGTTGGTACAAACAGCCCTAAAATGTGCCAACAAGTTTTCTCCCACACTATTGCACAACCATCAGTCTGAACCACTGAAACAAGGCAAGAGGAGCGTGTGCCAGTAGCCCCAGCTTCCTCTTCTTAGCTGACAGGGGTGGCACCCAATCTGGTCTTCTGCTGCTGTTGCCCATCGGCTTCAAGGTTTTGACATGTTGCATATACTGAGATCCTCTTCTGCACACTTTGGTAGTAACAAGTAGTTATCTGAATTATTAGCTTCCCGTTGGTTCAAAGCAGTTCAAAGGCTCTGACTTCTGGCATTAACAAGGCATTTACCCACAGAACTGCTGCTCACTGGATATTTACTTTTTTCAGCACCACTCTCTTTAAACCCTAAAGATGATTGTGTGAAAATATCGCAGACCTACAGACCAGCCTGTCTGACACCAACAACTATGCCACATTTAAAGTCACATAATGTTCTCTGCATATCCTGATGCTTGACCATGTCTCCATGCACCAAGTTGCTGCCATATCATTGGCCAACTACACATTTTCTTTAATTAGCAGTTGAACAGGTGCACCTAATAAAAGGGCAACTCAGTGTATGATTTTTATCCTGCTAGTTCAACATATTTTGTGCAAAATCTTTTCTAACGACCACATTTTTAAATACTTCCCGGACACATAACTGTTTCTACAGTAAAGTGTTTCAAGTAAAGTACATGATAAAATCAAATTAACTAACACTACCCATGATTGGCAGACATTTTTACATGTGACTGATTACACTGGGATAATAACAGGGCATAATGACAGGCTATGGTGAATTGGTAAAGTACACAGCTAGCCAACTACGAAACACAATGTCGCGTAAACCCTAGATTAACTGCTCTTTGTAAATATATATACACATCAATATGAGTTTAAATATCAAATATAACCGCAATACCAGTTACATAAAACCGCTTTGGCTCCTCAAAACATCCACACAGAGTCACACAGCGAATACTGTTGCACTACACAGAGAATAAGCTAAGCTAGCGTAACTGTCTATTAGCCGGTTGGAGCAGATCGCTGTGAACATACTGGTTGATTTCTTTTTCAGCACGCTGCCAGTCTGTCGTGACTCCCACGTTGATCAACAGTTTTGCATGGAGCTTATCAATTTCAGAACAAAAATGAGCCGCACGGGATTCCATCACGTTACCTGTTACTAAATGTCATGTTATCTACCTGCAAGAAATTCCCGCGTAAGGATGTTTTACGGAAATCTCGCGCGTTTTTGTGTCCATCACGCAGTTCAGACCTGTAGTATTTGTTTTGAATAAATTAATTTGCAACAATTATTCTGCCCTAAGAATTTCTACATGGTATTCAAGCAAAACTGAGCTTATAAATAGATACATTGTGAAAGTAATAACAAATAGTAATGATAAAGTGATTAATATTAATAATAAACGTTTTAAATTAATATGATTTTTGAAAGTAAAAAAAAGAGGTGTCTCCTAACACTGTCACGCCGTTTTTAATGACCGATACTAAAAGTTAAATAAATAAATAAAAGTGATGCTGCTTCAGCCTTGTGTGATTCTGATAAACAGGCAACACTTATATTCTCCAGACTTTAAGTTTTTTTTTTTAAAGTGGTCTTAAGCAATAGTTCCCCAGGTTTTCTGAAGGCCTGTTTTTTGTTAGGTCACTTAACAGTGACTTATGAATCATTCAAGCATAAAAACTCACTTATGTCAAGAGGTAGAACAGTGTTGTGCTGACACCTAACAGACATCTTGGCAGACAAAGAGACAATTTTAAACTGCATCTTTAGACACTTTAGATACTTCACACATTGTGAAGTAAATACTTTTCAATTTCTTCTGTTAAATTTAGGGAAAATCCAAAAGACAACACGGTTTGAGAGACAGAAAGTACCATTTTTGGACGAACAAGTTGATTTCCAAAGAGCTATTAACTGAAAACATAGAATATCTCAGTACTGCGTGCATTGTGACCTTAAGAATCCTGGACAAGTGGTGGACAAAAGAAGTGGCAGATCTAAAAATGATCTAGCGCAGAGGAACGGCATGGAGCCATATTCTTAACAAATAGGAAGAAAATAAGATAAGATAAGATAAGTCACAGCAGGAAGTGGACAGTGCAAAAATTACATAGCAGAAATTAGAATACAATAAGAATAAAATACTGTACACAACTGTACAGAATAGAATAAAATAAAATACTATATACAGTACAATAAATAGAATAAAATATACTATAGGATAAAAATATAATACAAATGCTGTAGTAAAAATACAACTTTGTCAGTTTCAACTTTTGAAAACTAATGATTCCAATTATTATTATTTTTGTTTAAAGATGGTTCAACTCATCATCAATTTGTATGGAAGAGTTGAAGACAGAGGTGCCACAGCGCATGTCTGAAGCCATCTGCAAACCAAGGTGTTGGATATCCTGTCAAAATCAATGAAATTATGAATGCGAAAAAGTGTTGTGAGATGTTAATCAACAATGCAATCCGATCTGGAAATTGCATGACACACAAGAACTTTCTTTTTTCCACATGACAATGATCCCAAACACTACTGCCAATGCAGTAAAAGCATACCTGGATAGAGAAACACACAGTGGAACACTATGAGTCATGCATTGGCCTCCCCAGAGCCTGGACCTCATCATTATTGAAGCAGTGTGGAAAAAAGGCATCATTTTGATAGAGAACAGAGCAAAAGGCAGCCAACGACCAAAAAGAGTTTCAAGAAGGTCCGTCAAGAAGGCAGAGAACTATTCCTGAATACTATAAATATCATAAGAAAGCTTGCCTAAGAGAGTTCAGGCTGTGTTGAAGAATAAAGGGGGTTATACCAAATGTTGACTTTCACCTGGTTAGAACTGGACAAACTGTTTTTGCTTTGTAAACTGTATCTCCGTATATGTTTGCACGTTTCAATTAATCCCTTCACCTGTTTCCCATTTTCCTGCCAAAAGAAAAAAAGAAATGAGGGGTGGCTCAGGTCTTTTGCACATCACTACATAAGCTTAAAATGTATTCCTACCAGTCTTCCCGTTAAAGATAAAGACCAGTAATCCAGTGTGTGTGGGCCAGTTAACACCTCAGTGGTGTAAATTAGGAGGCATATCCTGGTAATCTAGAAAAATCCACATCAGCACCCTATGTGACATTCATAAAGCCGTGTCGCTGAGCTTGCTGCTTTTTGACCAAAGGTGTGTCGTGTGTGTGTGTGTGTGGTTTCTGTAGGGTGGGTGCAAGTTTAATTGGTTGTGGTTAGCGTCTGTGAGAAGCCAAATATATATTGTTTCTGTTAGCCATGTGGAAGTGATTTTTAAATGTAATTTTGATGATGGGTGTGTGCGTAACGATAATGCTGGCCAACATGTGTTTTAAGGCTCTCTTAAATGGTACAAATGCTGCTCATTCTTTTGTTAGGAGCTCAGTTTACTATATCAGACAGTTATTGCCTATTTGCAGCTGTTTTAAGCTACAAACATTAAAAAGACATTAAATAAATACGACACCCTGAGGAAATTACACATTTTGCTTCATAAACAACCTTTCAGAACCTGTTTCTGTCTCTTGGTTGCATTGTGCTGCAGTCAAGTCGCTTCATTAAAGCAGAAAAATGTGCTTGGATTTTACAACTATTAGGTCATCAAGAGTCCCCACCTTTCGGAATTGCTGGCAGGCATGCTGCGTGTGTTTGGAGAGGCGCTGTGGTCTTTTTTTTCCACAGTGTGAAGGCCTGCTCAGAGCGTGTGGGAGCCAGGATCTAAAGAGAAGAGCTCCGTGCCCCTGACCTGACCCTGAATATTTTCTAATGTGTAGCTTTACCAATGGTCCCTCTTTCCCCTGAGTGACTTTGACAAGCTGCTTCCGTAGTAATGTCTCTTAATTTCAAAGTAATTGCTATCTCTTAGTGATGAGGAACAACCCCTCACCCAAGCTGAAAAAATGTTAATATGTGGAAGACCACAGGTTGCCGGGGTCCTTTTTCTTCTGTTCCAGAAAGCCTGAGACCCCTGCTGTTCCTTTGGCCCAAGAGAGATTTGTGTCGAGTGTGAGGCCCTAACCTGAGGAGACAGAGTGCAACGAGTCATGTGCTTGTCTCGGGATGAGTGTTTGTGCTGGGCAGGAGGGGGAACATGGGGGAAGTAAGGGGCTGCAGGGTCAGAGGAAAGAAAGGGGGGGCGGCCGCTGCAGGTGAGGGGGATTAGCTGCAGCTAGAGGCCCAAAGAAACTAAATACAGATCTGTCAACCTAATCCTCACAAATAGAAAACAGAACCACCCTCCCTTCACAATCCACATTCAGCTCATCCACCGCTTGCTCTTCTACCCCCCACTACACGCCAACCCTCCCACCTCCCCTCCACTTACTACCTCAGGCTCTGCTGCTCCTCTGTTTCTCATCAGTTTTTGGCCAGTCTGTCTATGCTGCCTGCTCTCTAATGGCTCCTCAGACCAGCATCCCCTAAAGAGGGGCTGACTGATCACCCAGGGTCCTCTCTGATTGACAGACCAACATAGCCTTACGGAGTGATGAAAGCAAGAGTCAAAGGGGCAAGGCCTCTCGCTACATAGACAGGAATCTTAATGGGACCTCTGTCGAGAGTTGCTGAAACTGGGTGGACATTTATCAGGCCCACACACCTCAGTAACGGATGCCGATAAGTGTGTGGCTGGGTGAGGAAACCAGTGTCAAGCCTGGACTCTGTGCTGATGACACAAGTGACAGGGCGCCTGAGTGATAACATCCTATAAAGGATAAGCTCTACTAAGCTGGGTGTTATAGAAGGCTTAACTAAAACGGTATCTCTGATTGTCAGCGACACCAACTATAACTGATGGGTCTGGCTGGACTGCTGAGAGCTATAAATCAGGTTCAAGCTGCTCTGGTGATCCCAAGTGTGATATCAGCTTGCAGACAAACATGGGGTGGCAGGACATACCAGGTTGAAAGAAAGCAGTGAGTGATGGAGAGGAGAGCTGCAAGGTGCACTATTTCAAATAAGATAATCACATATTCCTCAGTGGAAAATATCTGCAGATCATTTGGACGTGCCACAGTATCATGAAGCTCATTTATACCAAATTAAAGAACAACATAAGGGTTGGGTTGCAATTGCCAGTTCCAAAGTATATGTAACCTATTTGTTATTGCTCAAGTCTAATAAAAGTCCTCTTGAATTTTTATCGCCGTCCTTTTTCATGCTTATTGTACCCGGCTAAACATTACGTTTAGTTGTTAAACATTGAGTTTTGGTTCTTTGGTTGTTGAGCTTTACAATGTGAACTAGTTTGAAGCTGTTTCATATACCCACCCCCCTCTTTTCTTCTGCCTGTCTCACAGCTGTGTCTCATATGTTCATGAGGCCCCTGGAAGTGTGAGACACCAGAAGGGGAACATTTGCAATAGCTCAGCTCCACCTGGTTAGGCTGTTTTAACAGGCCGTCGGTTTGTGCAGCGCACACAGTGGGGTTACGCCAAAAACATAGACGAAGGAGGACAGGACCAGCAGAAGAGGGAGGGGGCATGAGCAAAAAATGTGCCTCCACCCTCTTGTGTCCTGGCACCCCAGCCCTACACTTCTTTATTTGAAGGTCAGTTTACCTTGAAAAAAAGTTTTACTGTATCGTCTGTTGGTCTACTTGGTCAGACCCCGCCCCGCCCCTCTTCCACCAAACCTCATCCGCCTCACTGCATGCACAGGTCTTCAAAGGACTACTGCCTGCTGCTCTCTGAGGCAACACATGAAATAAATATTAATCTGACCTCTGACCGCATGCTTTGAGCTCCTAAGCAGAGTTAACCGGGCAGACAGAAAGAGCATCAACTCTTGTCATAGCTAAAAAGAAGTAAAAAGAAAGAAGCACAATATTTTTGAAGTGTTACCTGGATGTGAAAGCATTTCCAGGTAGATTTCACTGCACCGCTGTGTGGTCTTCTTTGGAGCTTTGCATCATGCTCCAACCTGTTGGAGTGTAGTGGGGAGGTGTTTATTTGCTCAGATCCCCTAAGATCATAATGGAAAGAGCGCATGTGTGTGCAGTCAAAATGCTCCAGGCCAAATGCTGGGTTTTAAAAGAAAAGACCTTTTGAGTTTACCATTATGAGCTCTAATAGAATAAGCCTTGTCATCATGGCTGCACAGCTGTTCAACTCAGCAGAGTTTTCTTCCTGAAAAGACTTATTCGGGTACACTGCATGTCTACGTGACTACGTTTTTCAGCAGCTAAGCAGAAATAATCTGTGTATGTTTTTTTTATTCATTTATTTTTAACATTTTATTTTACAGGCCCAAACAGAGTGTCTCACCATTTGTCTGGCTTGTGTATTTTAGTCTAAATATTCAATTTAGTGGGACACACTTGAGACAAGTTGTGGCTATTCTTTTGGAAGTTTGTATGTGTGTGTGTGTGTGTGTGTGTGCATTACTGACAGGATATTCAAACACTGTTTGTTCTACTTTTCTACTAGTCCCCCTTGTCAAAGGCCCCTTAGTGCAGCTTACCCTGCCTGGCCTCTGCCTGTGCCCACTGTTTACTGGGACTGTCACCAGACTCATGGAGGCCAAAACAAAGGGGGGTCTGTTCTTATTGTCCTGTCCAGGATTGTCAGCCCTTCTCTGGGCACAAACTGAACTGAGGGCTGGGGGTTGTTTGAAGAGCACTGGGGGCATCTGACCTCACCAGACTTACAGAAAGGGCATGAGAATGAGACAATGAGAAAGTCAAAAGAAAGTGAGAAAGAGAGGAAGATGTATAGCTATAACCCAGAACCTTTCAAGTCCTCTGTCGGAAACTGCTGTTATGTAAACACCTGCAGCCATTAGCTGATTCTATCTGAGGCACCGGATAGAAATGTTTATATGTTACATACTACTGAAAGGCGAGTTAAAAGCAAATAGAGTATTAGATATACAAAATGAGTAGGGGCAGGCTATGTAAGCTTTAATGCTTTAAGCAATGTTGAATTGTCATCGGAAAAAAGAGCAGTGGAACGCCTTTGAAGACAAGAACAACCACATTAAATGGGCAGGAAGGTGAGCTAAGACCCCAAGACATGCTCTACCTCCTTTCCTCCCTTTCCTCTGTTTGCAATCATAGCTTAAGCTGTCTGGCAGCCTCTCTTGCTGTGCCATTGAAGTCTAATTTTATTGTCATAAAAATCACCTGGCAAGCTGTAGCCTGAAGACCCTTTGAAACTCCTCTCTCTGTGCAGTGAGAATTCTCTAGATAAAGCAGTCATTCTCGGGCCATCTGAAGTCCCTCCGCCTGTGTCAGTGAGAGCAAAGCGCACATGAGGGTCAGGTATTAAAGTGTGGTGTTTAAGAGGTGCTGGTGCCAGGGGGGCAGATGGAGGAATGAAGCAGCTGCCGAACATCTGCACCCCTCCTTTGCAGTCTGAGCCCTGTGCACTGCTGCTTTTGTCACAAACTTCCTGCTCTAGCTTTGGGGATGGAAAACTAGGATATCTTCAGAAATGCAGCGTGAAATGGCAGTTGTGGGGCTGCAGTACAGCCTCTTTGACATGAAAAGATAACAGGCTTTAGAGTCTCAGAGCCACATGACCCAAGGCATTCAGAGAGTGCACCTGCGGATCAGCCAATTAACTATTGTAATGGCAGGACTGCAACTACATGTTGCGACCTCTCCTACAGTACTGAAGTACTCACTTGCAAAGTCAAATAAGAACTCTCTGATATGAAATCAGCCTTCCATATGTACACTCACCATGAACGGTCTGTTGTGGCTGTCTTAACATCAGTCGTTAGTGAATTATCACGAGCCTACAGGTACTAGGAAATGTGGAAAGCATTGACGAAATGTGGTGTATAATAAACTGAAGCGTCATAATACAAATCCAGTCCTAATCCTTTTCTTATTTGCACATGTAGCCTCAAGGCGTTCTCCAACTGGCAACAAAGCCGGGCTAGCTCTGCTCAATAAGGCAACCACAACATTCTCTCTCTCGCTCTCTCTCTCTCTCTCTCTCCCTCCCTCTCTCTCTCTCTCTCTCCCTCTACTCCTCTTTGCAAACAGCGCCTCCTCAAAACTTGTTCTCGTCTCTCCTAGTGAAACCTGTCTGCTTGCAGCCTCCTCTCTGCAGTTGCAGGCTGCACTACAGCTGGTAGAGCTTGACCACAGGTTGCGCATGAGGTCCACGCGTCCAGGAAAGCAGTCAATAAAAGGACTTTGAAGTGAAGTTGATGTTTCACTCGGCAGCACGTCCCTCAACATGAGGGACCGTAACTGATTTTGGATATTAAACACAGAGTGCCTGCTGCTAAAAGTTTACTAACCATTTTTTTTTTTTTAGAGTTTCAGTGATCCGAATTGGGCGCAATTACGCACTGCGAGCATTATGGCACAGATTTTGGATAAGCGTGCTCCCGTTTTGCTCTTGGTTTGGAGCTACTGCGTCCTGGCAAACACCGCATTTACGAACTTTACGTTGGACAACGAGTTTCACTCCAGTTTCATCCACCGTCGGCTGAAGAGCCAGGAGCGCAGAGAGATGCAGCGGGAGATCCTGTCGATCTTGGGGCTGCCGCACCGGCCGCGACCCCACCTCCATGGAAAACACAATGCTGCCCCGATGTTCATGCTGGACTTATACAACGCCATGTCTACAGACGGAGACGAGGACAGATACTCCTATCCTTACAAACCCGTCTTCACCACACAAGGTCCACCGATAGCCAGCCTGCAAGACAACAACTTCTTAAACGATGCAGACATGGTCATGAGCTTTGTGAATTTAGGTAGGCACTTTATTTTCTTAAGTCGCCCATCAAATTCAGTTTTATATAAATCCCCTCCCAGAAAAACAAGACGGTGGAGAATAATAAACACGTTGAAATATTATCAATGTAATCGTTGTTATGCGCGTCATAATAACCCAGGTCTTTTATTTGATTATTAAAATGTAGTACTAGTATGGCTGTCTTTATCTATTAATTATCAAGCACATAGCAAGGACTTTGAAAAAAAGCTTTTTTAAGGACACATATCTTTGGCTTGACGATTATAAGTGTTGAGAAGTTTCACATGTTAATTCGCGTCGGTGTTCTTTTTTTAACAAGGAGATTTAGCACTTTTAATATTGCACTCTGCTTGATACACCTTACACATTGTTTTTGGGACAAATCAGGCTTTTAGTCATATGATATGTAAGTGTCAAAGGTGGAAGAGCAGAATGACTGTGGTGGTATTTTATCTTCTTACAGCGCTTCACGTAAAGAAACAGCACAAGTATTTTTCTGATGGTACACCTGTGTCCACACAAAGGAGACCAGCACAATAACCACGTTTACATACTGCAGTTATCTAGCTAATACCAGGAGTGGCACATTCCAGTGTCCTTCTCTGTTAAACAGCTGTGCAACCAGCTAATGTTCAGGTGCTGTTCTGTGGATGATGGACCAGCCAGCAGCTAACTTGTCAGCCACGTGTTATCTAAAGAATGAGTAAGTCAACAGCAGAATGAGTTCAAAGTGCACTGGGTCCTCCCTTAACTCTAATCTGGAGACATCCCTCACATCACAAATAATGCCAGCCAGTGATGTTAGTGTAGTCACAGTGTGGTTTAATTAGATTCAGCTGTTCACAAAGTGAATAACAATCGCATAGAACATACTTAACATCAATAAAACTGCTTTGTTGAAAGTTGTTTTCTGGCCCAATGTGCTTATCTAATCAAATATGTTTATTGACTTTTTATTGCTGCCAGCAACAGTCAGAGGTTGTTAAGTGTAAATAATCAAAACATTAGCATGTGGTATCAGATTTATGGATTGATAAAAGCATCATTATAATTCAATTTACTTAACAAATTATGTAGTCACAGCAACAGCTCCATTTAGGTTCCAGAAGAGTAGCTTTTACATATCAATCTGGTACCAGACAGACATAGAAATAAATCAAATCTGTAGTAGGCATACGCGTGGTTACGGTTTTTGTCAGCCAATAGATTTTTTTTCTTGACTTTCTGCAAGCAGGGAGACATTTACATTCAATCCTGGAAAGCTCATTGTTGGAGTGTCTTGGCAAGAGAGAGGGAGGTGACACTGGCTCCTCCACTGCACTGTGTAATTACTGTGGGAGCTGCTGCATTGTGACTATTTTTGACAGGCTGTGACACAGATGGATCTGACCACAGAGACTCAAGACACAAGTCAAGGGCCTCGCAAAGTCAAGGGCCAAGACGGCACTAAGATGGCGAGAAGGGGGGGGGGGGGGGGGGGGAGAGAGAGAGAAGGGAGCCTTTGGCAGAGTGATAAAGTTGGTCTGTCTATTTTGCAAACATCTTTTTAGCAAAAAACTTTTGCAAGATGGCTTACATCAGCTAGGGAGAACTTTTTTATTTCCTATGTTAACAAAAACAAAGTCACACTGCCCTCTTGAAATCTTGTGGCTAATGTAATCACTAATGGCATCTGCTCAGGTTGAGTCTTCCTCACAGCACATATTTAGTGTTCCCTCAAATGACACTCATTTGGATATAAACAGCGCATTCGTGATTTAATCTGCCACGTGTTAGATCTATCAGTAGGGTCTATTGTTAGGCTGGTTCCGTACTCTCACGTGATACCATCAAATAGACATCCTGGTGGCTTTATTCAAAACAGCAGATAATATGCAATTTCGTTACCCTTTACACGAGAGGGAGGGAGGGAGAGGGAATTCACCGAGAAGAAAGTGATGGCTTTCAAATGGATTGACTATTTCCTCTTCAAATTCCTTCCTTTCCACATTTGCTCGTTGTGGTTTTTGTTTTCTTATTTAGGTTGTCTGAGAGCAAAATGAGTGTAGCTTTTATTTAAAAATTGTCCCTCAAAACTGCATGTCTCCATAGCTACTGAGCCAAGGTACATTAGTCAGACTTTGTACCCTGGGCGCTGCTTCCTGAAAGGTCTGTTTTCATGCACTGTTTGCATTTAAATTTAAGGTCAAATATGTGAAAATGGATCTGATTTTAGAATTGCCATCAAAATCAAAGATCCCTGAGCCACTAGAATAGTCCATATTATGTAGAATGTAAAATAATTGTTCTAGCTCTCGCTCTTCCTTACTAATTGCCACTCAACAGAGCTGATACACTTCAGCTTGTTTGAGTATATGCAGAGACCAATGCAGCCAGCTAGGGTGGGTGTGGGCTTTGGGACAGACCTCAGGCCAGGGAAGTCCTCTCTCTGAGTCACTTCAGTTTAAAAGGCCAGCTGTGTAAATGACTTACAGCATGCATTCAGAATGCATACTGCTGCATGGAGTGCAGCTCACCCAGGTCCTGGGTGTGTGCCGCTCATGTACATGTAGCACACCAGAAAATTAGCACACTCACACTGCTGTCATAGCTAAGTAACAATAATGAATTTTACCTGAAATGCCTATTTACACATTCCCAACCACAGGAAAGGGCCATGACTTGGCTGTCTGCTATTTGCATCCTGGATGACTTAAAGAGAAGCAACATCGTCACCTGTGCTCTGTGTGTGCGTACGTGTGTGTGTGTGTGTGTGTGTGTGTGTGAAGAGGGAGGTGAGGGCATAGTCTATTACTGCAAGATGTTTTCATGAGGTGTGTTAGTCACAGCGTCCTTATTTTTCCTGTTCTCATGCAATCACGGATTAATGTATTCTTATGGGGCTGTGAGTCAATCACAGTGCTACACTAAGGCAATCATTTAGTGGAAGCTACATTAAGCAAGTTCATAAGGCTATGATATGGTAGTGTCATGTTATTACTCCAAGTTAAGACCAATTTTATCCTTTGTTTTTCTAATTGCCAGCAATTCTTAAAGTTCTGGCATGTCTGATTTTAGTTCCTGAATGTCCTACCCTGCCTGTGGCACCCAGCTTCATGCCTATTAAGTCCAACTGAAGAGGGTAATCAAAGTTACAAATTCACATTTTGTTGTTCTCACGTTATATCCCTTTAAAGTTTTTAGATAACCACAAAGGCCTGAACGCCCTATCAAACTGTGGCTTTACAGATAATTCTTATTAATTGTGGCAGTGTTTGCAAAGTTGTCAACTTGTTCGTCTGTGGGATGTTTTCAGCTGGCTGTGTAAGGTCCAACACTGTAGAGTTGGCAGTTTGTTTAAAAAAAAATTGTTTGTTGAAGTAAGCTTGGTTTAAGCTAAAGAACAATATTATTACTTAGTCCCCTCTTGCAGTTCACAGTAAATTTTGTGGTTTTTATTCACTGAAATAGGATTTTTTGTTTCACATTTAATAGGTTATGTACCGATGCCCTTGAGCTCCACACTATTAACGGGCCATAATCCTTTAATTACTACTTGAAGCCACAGATGGCGCTGTTACCATTTTACAGTTGAAGTTGCGGTAAAAGTTCCTATAGCCCTTTTTTGTGTCTGCCTGTAGGGCCTCCCTTTCTCTGATCGCATTTTGTTTTCCTCTACCTTCTCTTGCTCTCTCATGCCGGTCCTGTGAATCTGAGACACTTCTGCGACACCTCAGGCTTCGGAGCGGCAGCGGACAGATCTGACGACTCGCATTAGCCCAAGTGTCTGTTCGGCACCCTCACACCCCTGAGTCCTGGTTTGCGCGCTTCCGCTACTCTGCAGGGGGTATCTCACCCCGCCACCACTCTCCCTAGAGTTAACTACCACTATTTGCACCTCCTTTAGATCCCCATAGAGCTCATTAACTCTAATAACACACCTGGTACCTAAAACCAGATATGCGTAGTCAGTCAAAAGGGGCTGAACAAACAAGACTGGAACACTGCACTAAATTATACAAATTGACTGATGCCCTGTAATGATCTGTCTTTTTCTTTATTTTTCGGTTGCTCTCACTCTAACAGTGTTTTAAACACAGAACCGGGAACAAGTAAGTCATACTTTCCGTATGCTAAAAGGAGACTGGTGATGAAAAGTGGAGTGCAAGGGAAGTGTAGCTTGCTCAAGATGTTTATCCTATAAAGAGCAAAGAGAGTTTGATCTCTTGGGTACAGAGTGACTATCCACAGTAGGGCGATTACCACTTTAGGAAACATCCTGCCCACTGGCAGCTACTGATGACATCATGCCTGCGTGATGCATTTATACTGCTGTAGGGTCTGACAGCACTGGCTCTCTGGGAAAGGGTCAGCAAAGTTTCATGCTATAACTTACTCACACTTAACGATCATTAACTTGCCACAGCAGGAGTGTGTGCACGGTCACGAACACATGCCTTTGAGCCTGTGCACAAGAAGAAACAGTAACCACAGGAAGAAGAGTCTTTACATTTAAGACTTGTGGTCAAACCAGACGTCTTTTGCTTGAAGGCCATGGAGAGGTTTGAGATTATACTAACAGCAGCTTTGCTGACCTCTTTCTCTCACTGCAGCCATAAAACATGTTTGCCCTCTGCACCCATAAACCTTACTTCTGGGTTCTACCTCATGCTTCACTGGGCATCACGAATCAGAGATTTATACAGAATATGTGAGAACCTCGAAGAAACACTGACTGTAAAGACTTTCTCGGTAACTTGATGCATGCTCAATCATCCAGGTAAGACAATCCCAAAAAGCCGAAGCACTACAAAGTGATAAAGTCAGTCTCCAAAGAGGCTGAAGAAGTCACTTGGATGAGTGACGAAAGAGTTCTCTCACTGAAAACGTTGTAACCCAATTCCACCAGAATAAAATTTTTGGGACTTTCTTGGTACAGTCAGTCTCACTTGCTTCTGCTGGTATAGAGCCATGCAGATGGTTTTGTTTTAAAGCAATAATTTGGCTGTTCGGTGAACACGCTTTATCACTTTGTAGTGGGCTGTTGGGTAAAAAGATCAATAGCTCGCTGTGAAACATGAAGCAGCAGGGCAGCTGAGACACTAATTACACCCTGTTTGTTTAATTAATGAAAACAGTGAAGTGTAAAAGCAACATTTTGCCGAGGTTTATTTGCCAAGCTATTTCTTCATTGCTCCAGTAGCTTACTGTATACTGTCATCCTCTATCTGACACAACTCCTCCTTAAAAACCTAAAGCTGTCATTTTTACATTTCTGTTTTTGTATGAATAAAACAGCTGGTGAACTTCAGAGATGCTTGTAGTTAGATTTTGATGTAGCCAGGCTAGATGCTGCTCTGTGCTTCAAATCT